>NW_015505937.1:52687-69311 GCF_001515645.1 Sinocyclocheilus grahami
TTGAACTGTTCTGGAACAGTGTTGTAAATACAACTTAACCACTGATTTCTAGTTGTGTCCTCTTTTGGAAGACCAAACAAAGTAGTTTTGCTTTCACAACGAAACACAGCGTCTTCACAACATGGAGGCGGCAACAACAATACTACAGCGAGAATAAAAGTTACGCCTTCTTTCTTTGCGTGAACATTTGGGTGGTGTTATGCAAATCTTGCCACACAGTGACGTAGACGTGGGGGCGTGTTTAAAAAAGGCGTTTTAGGAGGGTGTGGACAAGTTTTAACTTTGATAATGAATATCTCTTTGGGTTTGAGACTTTAGTCTTTGCAACTTTAGGGATCTTATCTATTCACGAACAGCTTGTAACACTCCAAAGAGAAAGGAAAATTTGAAATTGCATCACATGACCCCTTTAAATAATGTAAGCAGAAGCTTTTCGACCATAATGCTTCCTAAGATCAGGAAAATGAATTTATGTGCGTATGTCTTTTGAGTTGTGTATTGCGTAGAAAATAGAAATTAAATAAAAAAACAAAATAAAATGTTTCTGTTTTTAAGTTGTGTACTGCATAAAAATAAAAAAAAATAAAAAAATGAATTCATCTATTTGTTTTTGGCTTATGTCCTGCATAAAAATTAAATAAAATTCCCTGATACGTTTTACATATTTTCACGACCACGAGAAGCCTGTGTTTAAAGAGCAGCATCAGAGCAATAAAAGATTCCTCTGGGTGAGGATGCTGTGGACAGAGGGATTGTGCAGATCTGCGTTCAGTGTCAACGGACAATTACCATGGATGTGAAGTGAGTCACAGTGGGAGACGCAGACGCTCTGAAACCTCACGAGTGTGTGTGAGTGCTGAGGGTGTGGCTACAGCACAATCTACCACGCTTGCGGTTCCTGTGTGGAGCGACTCAATGCTACCCATAAATCTCTGCAGCGTAGCCACCTCAAATCAGGGTAATGGGGCTAGAAGACATGCTGTCATCCGCATGAAGTCATTCGCATGCAGACCGATGCCAGCCGCGGTGGAGGGTCCATCAGACGCTGATTTACTGACTGCTGCACGACGGCCCGTATCTACAGTTCCTATCAGTTTTTTGCTTTATTATGGGTGTGGGTCTCTTTTCTCAATGCTGCACGCTGCCACGTTTCAAAACAATGACTGTGAGAGATCCAGACCACAGAAATCTGTTTAGGTCACTTCTACATGTTCTGTTTCTCTCGGCTCTCTCTGTTTATTTTCCTTCATTAGCATTAAATGAGCCATTAATCACCAAACATTAGGCTGGCTCATCATGCTGCTGTAATCGTGAAGCGCGAGATGAAAAGAGAAGGAAGGAGCAGATATAAAGAAAGGCAGAGCTACAGAGAGCAAAAGAAGAGGTGGATGAGTGGAGACGAGTGTAGATCATGGTCCAGGACGCCCCTACTGGTAGATACTGTAACTACACCATCTGGATCCATTGACAGCCGTTCAAACTCATAGAAATCTTTTGAAACAATATACACTACTGTTCAAAAGTTTGGGGTTAGGAAAATCTTTTTTTTTTTTTTTAAGAAATTAATATTTTTATTCAGCAAGGATGTGTTAAATTGCTAAAAAAAGATATAGTAAAGAATTTTGAAGGATCATGTGACACTGGAGACTGGAGTAATGATGCTGAAAATTCAGATTTGCATCACAGGAATAAATTACATTTGAAAGCATATTAAAATGGAAAACAGTTATTTTAAATTGTAATAATATTTCACATTATTACAGTCTTTTTCTGTAACTTTGATCAAATAAATGCAGCCTTGGTGAACATAAGAGACTTTAAAAATTGTACTGGTCCCAAACTTTTGAACTGAATATATATATAAAATATATATATATAATATATATATGTGTGTGTGTGTGTGTGTGTGTGTGTGTGTGTGAAAAATAAAACCTGTCTCTATATACAATATTTTTATATTAAGGTTTTATTCAATTTAAGGGTTGATTTTGGGTTTTAGGAATATGTATATTTTAGGAACATGCACATATGTTATAAATTTTTCATTTATATGTTACAATTGACAGAAATAATTTTAAGATCCCGTGCATAAACTGAAGATCAATAAAAACATTTATCTATGAATATTTTTCCCGCAGTCAAAAAACAATCTAGGATAATAATCTCTGCACAACATCAGGCAATGAAACACCTGAAAAACAGCCTCTTAAGTCCCAGTGCAGAAACTGTAGTAAAACAACATCAATACCTAAATAAACTCCAGGGAACAGATCCTGAGGAATGGTGAATACGTGAAAGCCCTGATTGGTTGACATGTTTGCTTTAGCCAGCATGGGTGGGTGGGTGTGTGTGTGTGTGTGTGTGTGTGTGTGTGTGTGATAGGCTTGCGCAGGGTTAGGAGCGATCTCCGATTATTTGCTGACACAAGAGGAAAACTCATTTTGGTTTGGAGTCGAGAGCCAGACATGGAGACAGACCAAGAGCCTGAGTAAAAGAGAGAGAGACACTCTGATTCACACCTCTCCATTCCCACGGTATTTGGTTTGTTTACGTGCCGCAGTCAGACACAAAAACGCTCATATAAACGCAGACATGCACAACAACAAACCGCACTCAATATCTGAGCCGGATGATCACATGTTACAACCCAAAATGACTCTGATACTGATCTTTATCGCTGCCTTTATCTCTACTGTACAAGAATAATATTAGAAATAGGGTTGTGATGGTGAGGAAATTTTCCCACTGGTTAATCGACATGTGACAACACCGGTAATACCCAATCACCGCGGGGGCGGGGCATTCCCTCTTTTCCTCGCTTTCCTTCACTTTTAAATAGCTTGTAAAAGCGGTGTGCCCATTTTACTTTAACTTTCAAATAGCGGCAATTTGGAGTAAAGCAATTGTTCGTTTGAATTTTCCCTCTTTTCCTCAGTTTCCTTCGCTTTTAAATAGCTTAAAAGCTCCATGCGCATTTTACTTTCACTTTTGAATTAACGGCAGTTCGGCGTCGCTTGAATGCAACAACAAAATACAACGTCAAACTCACTTTAGCCTATATATAAAACACAGAACTTTTATTAACAAAACAAATAAAAATACACCATGCTATAGGGCAGGCTATGCCTAATATAAAATAACTTGCATAAAGTTTAATAGGTATACAAAACTGGAAATAAGTAAACATGTATAATATATAACCAAATAAATAAGAAACGTAGAACGTTTATTAGCAAAACGAATGTCAAATAAAATAAATAAATGACAGTTTAAATAAAGTAAAAATCAGCAAACAATGTGGAACCAATTAAATAAGAAACTAATGTTTAAAAAAACTTCCAAAATCATCTTAGATAAACGGCAAAAGTCAACAGGCTTTTCAAAATCCAAAATATTGCCAAACAGACGCTTTTGCATTATGTTTCGAAACTAAATCATCTGCGATCATCTTGTCTGTCTCGACTCACTCTTCTTGTCAGTCAGCTCGACTCACTCTCCTCACTGGAGAAATTAAATCAGATCTGTGATGCGACTGTCGTTCGCCACGCTGCATTGAGCAGCCGCATTCAGTTTTTAATTGTAGTGTTTGTTCTTTTACTTAACTAAATGATTTTTATTACTATAAAAAATCTAAACGATGGTGGGGGTCGGTGACGCGGTGGGCAAGTGACGTAACCGGTGTTGCGGCTTAACACCGGTATCACCGTCAACACCATCTATCGCGGCAAGCCTAATTAGAAACATATTCAAACTCGAATTTAGTGGCTTTTAGTCAGTGTTTGTTAACTTTTTAGTCACATCGATATGCGATATGTTATTTTAGCACATATTCACATTTAAAACATACAGTCTTTATCTTCTAAAACAGATTTAATATGTTGATGACACATCCTGGACTGCACTGATTTCTGTCCAATCAAATGTGTTCGAATGCAAATGTCCCTCCCCCTCATACTACCTGCGACCAATTAACAAGTAGCAAATCATAATAAACCATGTGTAATTTCTGAACCACATCACCAAATACAATTGTAATTAATTAAATTAAATGGCAGTAAATAAATAAAATTAGAAATGTTACATTAAATTAATATAAAAAAAATTATGAAAGATCGATAAATAAATATTAAAATAAATGATATGAAAATGTAAATATTAATATTAAAATATATAAAACATTTCAAATAAAAGTAAAATAAGAATTGTATTATTATTATTATTATTTATTTGCAGTTATTTCAAACTCGAATTTAGTGGCTTTTAGTCAGTGTTTGTTAACTTTTTAGTCACATCGATATGCGATATGTTATTTTAGCACATATTCACATTTAAAACATACAGTCTTTATCTTCTAAAACAGATTTAATATGTTGATGACACATCCTGGACTGCACTGATTTCTGTCCAATCAAATGTGTTCGAATGCAAATGTCCCTCCCCCTCATACTACCTGCGACCAATTAACAAGTAGCAAATCATAATAAACCATGTGTAATTTCTGAACCACATCACCAAATACAATTGTAATTAATTAAATTAAATGGCAGTAAATAAATAAAATTAGAAATGTTACATTAAATTAATATAAAAAAAATTATGAATATAAAATAAATAAATATTAAAATAAATTATATGAAAATGTAAATATTAATATTAAAATATATAAAACATTTCAAATAAAAGTAAAATAAGAATTGTATTATTATTATTATTATTATTTATTTGCAGTTATTTTAGTACTTCAAATTAAACTAAACAAAATGAGAAAAGCTGAAATAAAATAAGTAAAAAATTTTAAATACAGCAGAATACAAATAGAAATATAAAATGAAATGAATATAAAAACTAAATAAATATAAGTATTCAATTATTATATAAGAAATATAAAATGAAAAATATTAAAATAAATACAGAAATAAAAACAATATAAAACAAATATAAAAATTAACAAATTTACCATTTTATGATTTTAACAAACCAAAGCAACATTAATAAAACAGGCATGTAGGAAAGACTAAAGGCTGTTAATCTGTTCTCCAGTGCTGTTTATTTCTGCGTCATGGTTGGTGAAGTGATCTAAAATACGAACCTGTTGAATACCTGAAGCCTGAGCGCGCAAACACACACACACACACGGACGTAAATGCACTCACACATGCATGGCATTTCGGAAGAAAACACCACAGACTCCACAGCTCAGCAGAGCTAATAAATAAAGAGGTCGGGGCGCCACCTCAAACCTTCCCTGTGTGTGTGTGTATGTGTGTGTGTGTGTAAGCTGAGGGGGGCTCTATGGGAAACGCTCAGGTCTAAAGTTGCATCACCACAGCATCAGTCTCTCTCTCCTTTACTGGCCGGCTGTCTGTAACTGAAACTGCGATCGCGCTCAGTGACCTCAACGAGTCCTGCGCTAATGAAGAAGACAGTGACTGAGTGTGTGAGAGCACATCTGTGTTTCTACAGCTCTCAAAATCCCCCCTAGTTTTTATTTAGCTTTTCAGTTTCACTTTAGTTTTAGATTTAATGGTGAATAAATAGTGGGACTGCCAAAAATAAATTACATTAAACATAAATATGTTTGACGGTGTAACTTCTATAGGAAGATTTCATCTAAATATTTATCTACAGTGCCTTAATGGTTTTTGCCCCCTTCCTGTTTTTTATTTTTTGCATATTTGTCACACTTAAAAGATTCAGATCATCAAACAAAATAAAAAATCAGGACGGGGACAAAAACCTTTTCACGGCACTGTAAATAATGCGTTTAGTCAAATTAACAAATTATGGCATATTGGTGAAATGTGGTGAGGTACAATTGATTGCCATTGATATATGTGATTAATTTAATAATTAGATGGTATATGTAAACAATTTTATTAAAATGTAAATATTTGAAAAATGTAGTTGACACTTATTTTCAATCTAAATACTTAAATATTCATCTAAATAATAATGCATTTACTCAAATTAACTAAATGCATTAATTGCATTAAATCAATTTTATGGCATTAAACATTTAATATGTATGATCTAATCACAAAATGCCCGTTAATATGTAAAACGGCCATTGAAATATGTGACTAATTACGTAATGTTTAATCAGTGGACATGTTTAAAAATCAGGACGGGGACAAAAACCTTTTCACGGCACTGTAAATAATGCGTTTAGTCAATTTAACAAATTATGGCATATTGGTGAAATGTGGTGAGGTACAATTGATTGCCATTGATATATGTGATTAATTTAATAATTAGATGGTATATGTAAACAATTTTATTAAAATGTAAATATTTGAAAAATGTAGTTGACACTTATTTTCAATCTAAATACCTAAATATTCATCTAAATAATAATGCATTTACTCAAATTAACTAAATGCATTAATTGCATTAAATCAATTTTATGGCATTAAACATTTAATATGTATGATCTAATCACAAAATGCCCGTTAATATGTAAAACGGCCATTGAAATATGTGACTAATTACGTAATGTTTAATCAGTGGACATGCCTGCTTTTATATTATATTATGTACAATAAATCAGTTGTATTATTTATCATCTGAGGGGTGTGGTGCCACCGAGCTGTTCCTCATACAGACACACGTCCAGAACAAAGCACTGCATGCCAGACGCCAGGGATAAAGAGATATCAGCTCTCTCTCTCTCTCTCTCTCTCTGTCAACCCCTCCATCCCGGCTTTAGCCGTCCTTTCATCTCCCAGCCATCCACTGCTGCTAACTTTCCACTAGCTCCACATCCCTCTATCGCTCTCACAGTGGCCAATCAGAGCGCTCGGAGTGCTAACGCTATCGCTGCACAACATGAATATAATTTCCACAAAATTCCAGAGCGGAAAAAACTTTAATGTCCCGCTGAGACCTGGATCAGACCCTGGAATCTGAGGGATTTGAGACGTCAACCCCTCCATCCCGGCTTTAGCCGTCCTTTCATCTCCCAGCCATCCACTGCTGCTAACTTTCCACTAGCTCCACATCCCTCTATCGCTCTCACAGCGGCCAATCAGAGCGCTCGGAGTGCTAACGCTATCGCTGCACAACATGAATATAATTTCCACAAAATTCCAGAGCGGAAAAAACTTTAATGGCCCGCTGAGACCTGGATCAGACCCTGGAATCTGAGGGATTTGAGACGGCGAGAGCCCAGTCTATGAATGGACACACCTGTGTGTGTGTGTGTGTTTGTGTATATGTGTGTGTGATAACAGAGAAATATTAATGCACTTTAAATGGGAAAATGTATGTTGTGTGTTTGGTGCTGTGCGATGCATGTGCAGGTTGATGTGTGTGTGTGTATCTGTGTATCTGTGTAGTCCATGCTAATGTGTTTTTATGCTGGAATATTTAAGCGCTCTAAAGTTAGCAGCAGAGCAGCTTTCACCTACGCCAATGTAGGGACCTGCTCCATGGAAATTTGCAAGCGCATGTCTGTCTGTGTGTGTGTGTGTGTGTGTGTGTGTGTATGTAGACAGGTTTCAATACATTCCATTCCTGTCTTAATGGAGGCTTACGGCGGCCTTTGAGTGTCCGTGTGAATAAATAGAAGCCAGCAGCCCAGAATACCTGTTTCCTGAATGGGATTACGCCAACACACACACATTCATACACTGATTCACACACCCATACGTACACACTGACACACATGCCTCTACATTTACATTGAAGTTTGAATCAGCATGACATTTGATCAGAAGTCACACGCTAGTTAAAATTAACTGAGTTTGGTGGAAAAATGTCAGCTGAAGTGTCTAAAAGCCCCAGATATTTAAGTGGGGAAAATGCCACCAAACAGAATACTTGTTTTCTTTACCTGCAAATGCATTTTATATATTTCAATATATTATATTACAGATTATATTCTAGAATATATTTGAGAAAAACTGAAAAATAGCTACTTTAAAAAAAGGTTACAAATGAGCCTAAAAATTAATTTTATTAATTAATTTAAGAAAGAATAACTTTTAGATGATGGTTTGCAATGAAAAGAATGCTTAAGACAAACTCACTGCTATTTACAAATTCAATGTTATTATGATTTTGTTCATGAGCAAATGACAGTTAGATAAACATACACATACATAATTCTAACCATATCAACCAGTTAGTGTCTATAATTAACTACTGCATGTCTTACACACACACACACACATGTGTGTGTGTGTGTGTGTGTGTGTGTGTGTGTGTGTGTGTGTTATCAGTGTCAAAGACATGCGGGACATGAGGACATGGTCCAGTTCAGCCTCACTCTGTCCATCTCAGACATATCAGTAAGGGCGTTTCCATTACCATTCAAATTGTGCAAACTGAAATTGCGAATTGAAAATACGCCTAATGGAAACGCATCAGTCTCGCAAAAAAGTTTTTACGCTCGCATGAGGTGGTTTTTCAGGCAATGCGAAAAAGGAATAATTCGCAAAACTGCAATAGAAACGTTTTTTCCGCATTTACAGGTCACATGGCGTATGTAAAAAGTCATATGATCATTCTTCAATATACTATAACATCCAAGAAACACTTCTTACATGGCCGCTCTCCAGTATAAGGGGCTTTCCCTACCATTAATGCTAAGACAATTTACACTGCACACGTCTGCGGCACAGTGTGGCTCTGATACGGCCACTGAAGCTGATTGCGGCCACTCTAGTCAATGCTTGTGCTTATTCCAGCCGTGCCACGCACGTTTCTGAAGCGGCTCTCTGTGCTGCTTCTGTAAAGATACACGCATACGCCTCCTTTGAATAAGGAGAGGCAAAAGTTTAAGTTTTAGTCGCATAACATTGGTTAATGGAAACGCCGTAATTTCGCAATACTTTTTTATCGACATTTATAGTTTTGCGCAAATCTGTAATGGAAACGCGCCTAGTGACTGTCGTCAGGTAGAAAGTGACAGTGTGGAAAAGCATCATCCAGCATATTTTCTGTCCTACATTAAAAAAAATAAAAAAATAAATAAGCCTAGTGAATCAATAGAAACGATGGTCACACCATCATTAGGTTGGGGACCAATTTCCACTATTAACTAAGATTTTGCTTCAATAAACTAGAATACCTGTTTCCTGAATGGGATTACGCCAACACACACACATTCATACACTGATTCACACACCCATACGTACACACTGACACACATGCCTCTACATTTACATTGAAGTTTGAATCAGCATGACATTTGATCAGAAGTCACACGCTAGTTAAAATTAACTGAGTTTGGTGGGAAAATGTCAGCTGAAGTGTCTAAAAGCCCCAGATATTTAAGTGGGGAAAATGCCACCAAACAGAATACTTGTTTTCTTTACCTGCAAATGCATTTTATATATTTCAATATATTATATTACAGATTATATTCTAGAATATATTTGAGAAAAACAGAAAAATAGCTACTTTAAAAAAAGGTTACAAATGAGCCTAAAAATAAATTTTATTAATTAATTTAAGAAAGAATAACTTTTAGATGATGGTTTGCAATGAAAAGAATGCTTAAGACAAACTCACTGCTATTTACAAATTCAATGTTATTATGATTTTGTTCATGAGCAAATGACAGTTAGATAAACATACACATACATAATTCTAACCATATCAACCAGTTAGTGTCTATAATTAACTACTGCATGTCTTACACACACACACACACATGTGTGTGTGTGTGTGTGTGTGTGTGTGTAGTTAATTATAGACACAAAGGAATAATTCGCAAAACTGCAATAGAAACGTTTTTTCCGCATTTACAGGTCACATGGCGTATGTAAAAAGTCATATGATCATTCTTCAATATACTATAACATCCAAGAAACACTTCTTACATGGCCGCTCTCCAGTATAAGGGGCTTTCCCTACCATTAATGCTAAGACAATTTACACTGCACACGTCTGCGGCACAGTGTGGCTCTGATACGGCCACTGAAGCTGATTGCGGCCACTCTAGTCAATGCTTGTGCTTATTCCAGCCGTGCCACGCACGTTTCTGAAGCGGCTCTCTGTGCTGCTTCTGTAAAGATACACGCATACGCCTCCTTTGAATAAGGAGAGGCAAAAGTTTAAGTTTTAGTCGCATAACATTGGTTAATGGAAACGCCGTAATTTCGCAATACTTTTTTATCGACATTTATAGTTTTGCGCAAATCTGTAATGGAAACGCGCCTAGTGACTGTCGTCAGGTAGAAAGTGACAGTGTGGAAAAGCATCATCCAGCATATTTTCTGTCCTACATTAAAAAAAATAAAAAAATAAATAAGCCTAGTGAATCAATAGAAACGATGGTCACACCATCATTAGGTTGGGGACCAATTTCCACTATTAACTAAGATTTTGCTTCAATAAACTATTAATTTACTGCTTGTTAATAGTTAGTAAAGTAGTTAAATTAAATAGTTGTTAGTAATGGGGTAGAATTAAGGGATCTAAAATATGGTCATGCAGAATTAAGGCATTAATATGTACTTTATAAGTACTAATTCACCACTTTTCACTGCTTCATTTGAGAAAAACTACCATTAAAATGAACACTAAAATTAAAATTAAAACAGAAAGCCCTTCATGACAACCCATCAAAATTAAAAACTGATTTAACTTGAAGAAATTATGACACAAATATATCACTATTATATACTAAAATGTCATTCACAAGTAATAATAATAATAATTTTAAGGAATTTCATAAATCCAAGATATATTTCATCCGTGTTTTAAATTAAACAGTTCTAATCATATGGATGCAATCTTGACACCCAAATGAAGTTCAAGTTAGCTTTCACACTGAAACGAATGATGAAATACATGACAACTGTGAAAACGTCCTTTTTCACTCCGTTAATGTCCGTCTTTCCGACACAAAAAGCTCAGAGAGTCTGTTATCTCTTTGCTCTCTGGAAGATCTTTGAAGAGCGTCTGCGTCTCTGATGGTGTCAAAGTTCCTTCACACTCGTCTGGGAACGTGACAGGAATGAGAAAGCCTTAAAACATCCTCAGTGATGTTCAACCCATGAAAGCTGGAAGAATAAGACTGACAGACAGAAATAAAAATGTATGAGTCTATGAAACGCCCCAATCATAATGCAGCCCTGGAGCTGGAAGAGGAAGTAGATTGTTGAGATTTAATATGAAAAAGAGTAAGGCTGAATGATATAGCTGAAATATTTCAATATTTTTCAGCCTTTTTAGGATATTCACTATACATTAAGTTTTACATTTTTGTGCAAAAAGTAAAATAATAATATTAATAATATTATAATACAATATTGATTAATAAGACATTTTAGAGGAACATCATTTCAACAGACCAAATACAAAATGTTTAAAGTAAAAAAAAAAAGAAAATAAAAAAGTTAGCTAAAATTTGTAAATATTTCTTTGCCTTGTTTTGATATTAATTTATGTATGTGCTTTTGGTCTGAAAGGTCTTGAAAATATTTTAGTTTTTTAGAGAAACCAACATTTCAACCAAAGCAGATTTAAAACGTTTCATTCAATAGGTTAAAAAAAGTAAATATTCTAGTTATATTAAGATATTAAATATTGTATTTCGAATCAATTTAACTGTTAAAGTGAAAGTGATGTGACATGTGGCCAAGTATGTTGACCCATACTCAGAATTAGTGCTCTGCATTTAACCCATCCTAAGTGCACACACACAGCAGTGAGCACACACACGGAGCAGTGGGCAGCCATTTATGCTGCGGCGCCCGGGGAGCAGTTGGGGGTTCGGTGCCTTGCTCAAGGGCACCTCAGTCGTGGTATTGAAGGTGGGAGAGAGCACTGTACATTCACTCCCCCCACCTACAATCCCTGCTGGTATGAGACTCGAACCCACAACCTTTGGGTTACAAGTCCGACTCTCTAACCATTAGGCCACGACTTTTAATGTTTTATATTTATTTTTACTACAACACTACAATAAAAATAAATACAATATAAAATATAAAAAGAAACTAATATATATGTATATATATATATATTTCAAAAATAAATATTATATATTTACAAAAGCCACATTGCTGATGCAAATGAATTGTTGAATCAAGAGTTCTGAATTATTTCACTGAAATGGACAGTTTGAACTGAATTAACGGAATTTAATCAAACTTAACTCTAACGCTGTTTTTGCTGCTTGAACGTTATTCAATCATATCTGTGTTTAGTTGGGAGACTAAGAGGAACACCGTGAACACAAAGGTATTCTAATGACACAATCTTCTGGATTTGGATTTTAGGTTGTGTTTACGCTGACTGGCTGCATCAATGTGTTTTATTTCCAGTTTAAACATTCAAAACATCAGTCCACAAACGGAGCTCAAGCCAATCCTAGAGTCCTCATGGTTACAAAACATGCTGCTCTGAAATGTGCATGGCACAGAGCATGTAGTGTGTGTGTGTGTGTGTGTGAGATGGAGTAGACAGATTCAGAGACACAGACACATATTTATAAACACACACTCCTCTTCTTGTAGTAGCGCTCTGTGTAAGTAGGATTTCCAAGGACTGTTTGTAAGCATATGAAGGGCTGCATTCTCTGGGTGTACGGCTGGGAGACAGCCAGTCCACACACACACATACACGTATATATTTATACACCCTTCACGCTGAACAACCAATAAGTGTCAGTTTATTAAAAACAAAATGGAGTCTCTGACAGAAGGCTGCAGACCATGAAGGCAAAAGCCAAAAAACAGGCTGTAAACAAGCCGTAATAAATCCGCCCACTTCAGCCGAGAGGAATCCACTGAATCAGTCCACCTTAAAGGGGCGTTCACACTCAAAGAGATCTGTCACTCGTTTTCAATGAAAGTTGGCAATTGAAACTGCGCTAACCTGCTGCGTTTGTCAGTGCACACTGAACACGAAAATACTGCGGGACACGAAACAATCAAATGCGAAATTTGAAGATTTTATGAGGCCTGAAACATACTTTACAGAAGAACACCGATAATTTTAATGACGCAAGCACAATTTCATGCATTTTTTTAATTCAGATGTGTGATGCAACTATTTCCACAATGTCATGTTTGGAACACCGAAGGAAACTAAAGCAACAGAAACTTATTTAGAGGCACATGGGAGACATACACTAATCCCATTGTGTTTCTATTCGTTTAAAAAAAATGCACTATTACATTTGCACAAATTTTCAAAATAGGAAAAAGCAGCGTTTCCAAATTTTTGGGAGGATTTTGTGATTTAATGCCAAGGTAAAATTAAACAAGTGTTGTAAATGTACACTAAATAATAATAATAATAAAAAAATTAATTTAATTTAATTAATTTTTAAATTAATATTTTAAAAACAACTTTTTATATAAGAATATATATATATATATATATATATATATATATATATATGTGTGTGTATGCATTAATCTATTAAGTACATAGAACAGTAATAATATTTGAAAAAGTTTTACACACATATATATATATATATATACATACATACATATACTGTGTATATATATATATATATATATATATGCACATACTTATATATTTATATACACACAAAAATATAATAAGAATAATAATTCAAAAATGTATATATTAAAAACATTTGACCAAACTTTGTTAGCATATGTATATATGTATGTATGTGTGTATATATATCTATCTATCCATCTATATAAATAAATAAACACACACATCTTTTGTAAATATTAAATAAATGTTTACATATATATATCCATTAAAGGATTTTAAATGCACGACGTGGAGGACAAGAACTGCTGAAAAATATAATGTAGCGATCTAGTATCTAGGGTATTTTATTAATAAAAATTGCAGGGAAGTGTTGACAACAAGTTTATGTGTGTGCGCAGTGTGCAGCGCAATCTGCAATCTCCGACTCTCTCTCTCTCGCTTCGTGTGTGTGTGTTTGCAAGTGATGTGTGTGGGTTTGTGTGCATCAATTAAAGCAGCACATTTATATGGAACGGTGATTAAACTGACTTGAAACTACCTGTGCATTAAACGGTTTTACTGCAAACCTGCCAGCCAATCAGAATCCAGTATTCAGACAGACCATGGAATAATACATAATATAGAATGATATGTGTGTAACTGAAAAATTGTTACACACCACACACACAAACTTTTTTATATTACATATAAAGTACACACACACACATACATACATACATCTATATATATTAGGGATGTAACGGTATGAACATTTTATATCACGATTATAGTGACCAAACTTATCACGATTATCAATATTATCACGGTTTTGTTAAAATTAGATGAAAACATTCAAAAAGAACTGATACACACACTGAAAACATTTCAATAAGTTTTATATTTGAAAATCAACAAACAACAAATACAATTAGCAGCTATATGCACTTTTATTTTGAGCAAAAACATTAAATTAACATTAACATGAAGCCCTAATAATAATAATAATAAATCACTTGTGTGTGTATATGCATATATATATATACATACATACACACACAATGTGATTTCTGTTAGTGATCATGTGATCTTCGGTTAGGAGCTCTTGTGATGCTTGGGGTTGATTTCGAGTTCACATACAAACATAAATAGAATAGGCTAATTAAATTTGTCTATTTTAATGTAAGACAACATATTTTTCGTCAGTGATAGAAATATGATTTAAGACGGTAGTGTAAGCAAGTTTAGTTTGAAAACGTTTAATAGTAAATAAGACACAATTAGACAATATTTGAATAAAATACTAATATATATATATATATATAAAAATAAAAATAAAAATTTAATAATATATAATTTATAATTGTACATTATACATTATAATTGTATTATAATAATAATGTGGGGGAAAAAATACATTACTACAGTCTGTGAAATGGGTCTGTTTAGAGCAGGGCTGTCCAAACTCAGTCCTGGAGGGCCGGTGTCCTGCAGAGTTTAGCTCCAACTTGCCTCAACACACCTGACTGGAAGTTTCTATGCCTAGTAAGAGCTTGATTAGCTGGTTCAGGTGTGTTTAATTAGGGTTTGAGCTAAACTCCGCAGGACACCGGCCAACAACACACATATGCACTGCATTGCCACAAGGGGTGCTATAGCATGCATTAGCATAACAATATTTCCTTCTATGGTACTTTCAGGTCCACCACTTTGGATGAAAAATATGAACTCAAGTCAACATGTTTATAGTTAGCTTTCTGAATAATAACAAAATCTGGTTTACTGACGCAGACATTTGAAAAAAAGCTTGAGTAATGAGGTCAGGTGCAGCCACAGTAACAAAGAAAACACGTCAAGCGTTTGCAAAAAATGGCGTGCTCAGAAAAGCTATACTTAACGAGGAATCATTAATTTGACAGCAGAAATACAGCAGCTGAATCAGCTGTCCACCTGCGCAGCCGCTGCAACAACAAACCCCAAACACTCGGCCGCGAGTACACTAGCTCAACCCAAGAGCAATAAAATCAATCAGTGAGGGTCAGTAAGTGCAGCCGTATTATTTAAGACTGGTGAATAGATCAGCTCACTGTGAGTGCAGTAAATGTATACAGCCATACGTCAACACACCACCACTGCAGACGCTCAGCTACAACAACAACCCAAATAAAACATCACGCTCTATAAGACTTTTTCAGTGCAGTATTTAAAAATTATGACAATGCAGGATTAAAGCAACAGTTACTGTATTAATATTCTGTCATCATGTTTTTCCAAACCTGCTTGACTTTCTTTCTTCCATCAAACATAGAAGAAATTCCAACGGCTGCACTGGTTGCTGTTTTCCATGCGATTACAATGAATGGAGACTGAAGCTTTAAAGCAGGGCTCCAGACTGCGAACAAATAGTCACAATTTGCGACCATTTTTCCTGCTGGTGCGACTATTTTTTTTTTTAGAGGTCGCACTGGTGCGACTGCAAAATTTTAACTTAACTATATTTAAAATTAATGCACAGGTGATTTCGTTAATAGCACATCCAGTCAGTCTCTGTTTTAAAGAGGTGGTTGATTGCGATTTCACTTTTTTAACGTTAGTTAGTGTGTAATGTTGCTGTTTAAGCATAAACAATATCTACAAAGTTACGAAGCTGAAAGTTCAATGCAAATAGAGATATCTTGTCTTTTAAAATTCTGGCAGTTTAATGCCAACAAAAACGGTTGGTAGGGACTACAACGAGTTGTAGTGACATCACAAACCCCGATAAACCCCGCCCTCGGGAAAAGGCAGCAAAGGGGGCAAGGCCATGCTGCGCTGCTTCAGAGAAGAGGAAGAGAAAACTAGAGGTGCACGTAAAAATCTATTCATATGTGAATCGCGATTCTGTCTTCTAACGATTCTAATGGATTCACAAGTTTCAAAATCAATGTTCTAAAGCAGTGGTTCTTAATACTGTTCTTCGCGTCCCCTGCTCTGCACACGCTCTGCATCTCTCTCTCGCGCTCTCTCTCTCTCTCTCTCATTCAGCTCAGCTCCAACAATGAACTGTTCCAATTATGTTCACATAGCTATGAGAAGCGTTATACAATTATACAAGTGCAGTTGCCATACTGTATTAAAGCTTTAATCAGGATAAAACCGTATATTAAAAGCTAACATAAGCAGTAGCATTTACAGATAACAGCATATCTAAAAGTATGAGACAACAACAAACAAAAAACAT
>NW_015505937.1:70038-92005 GCF_001515645.1 Sinocyclocheilus grahami
TTACCCCCAGGGCATCCAAGATGTAGGTGACTTTGTTTCTTCAGTAGAACACAAACGGAGATTTTTAACACAAACCGTTGCAGTCGGTCAGTCTTATAATGGAGGTGAATGGGAATCACGGCTTTGAGAGTAAAAAAAAACATACACAAACAAAACCAAATTAAACCCTGCGGCTCGTGACTAGGCATGGGCCGGTATGAGATTTTGACGGTATGATAACCTTAAGCAAAAAAATCACGGTTTCACGGTATTGTTGTTACAGCTCTAAAATGTGTTAATTTGAAATGTCTAGAAGAAGAAAAACTGAACACAATATATTTTGAGCAACATATTTGGATATTTGGAACAGTAGTATTTGTTTATATTTTCTTTGATTTGTTTCTGAAATGTGGGCTGTCCTGCAGCTTTTGATGTGGATGGTTGATTTGCTGCTACAGTATTTTTCTCTGTGCGTCCGTCTTCAGCATCTCTGGCTCCCTGTTAACGGGCGTTTACAGACTTAATATTTTCACATGAACGACATTTGGGAAATTATATGCATTGCAACGCAGTTTGTGCAAGTCCAGAACAGAGATGGCTGCAATAAAACAAAAAACGCATTAACGTGTTGCCGATCGCGTAAGTTCCAGGGGAAGCTCCTTCGGCTGTCATACACACATGACTCACCGCTCGCTGGCACCAACAGGAGGAGGAGGGGCGTGCTACTCTCTACACTGCACTCAACCTGAGGGATTTCTACACTTTCAGTCTTTGAGACGACATGAAAAACAGTGCATACCGCAGGAACGGTATAACTGAAAATATTAGCGGTTTTGAAACCGTGAAATTTTCAAATCGCTGTATACCTTGAAACCGGTAATCAGCCCATGCCTACTTGTGACGATACATTGATGTGTAAAGACACAAAACGATCGGTCTGTGCAAGAAACTGAACAGTATTTATATAATTGTTTACCTCTGATTCACGCAATGTCCGAACTGTCCTGAGCGGCGGCGCGTCTTCCTGAGCGCGTTCTCAACAGTGAGGCATCTTCTTCTTCTTCTTCTTGCTTTACGGCGGATCGCAGACTTATAAGTGCATTCCCGCCACTTATCTCTCAAGTGGACCATTGACACTCCTAACTGAGATTGTAGATAGAGTGTCAGTAGAGTGTAGAGTGTGTCTTTACACATCAATGTATCGTCACGAGCCGCAGGGTTTAATTTGGTTTTGTTTGTGTATGGTTTTTTTTTACTCTCAAAGCCGTGATTCCCATTCACCTCCTTTATAAGACTGACAGACTGCAACGGTTTGCGTTAAAAATCTTTGTTTGTGATCTACTGAAGAAACAAAGTCACCTACATCTTGGATGCCCTGGGGGTAAACATCAAATTTTATTTTTGGGTGAACTATACCTTTAATGACACCGTTGTTTACCATACAACCGGAGCACATGCAGCTGAGGTGAGGGGCGAGACAATTAGATGAGCACTAGAGGTGGTTTAGCCAATTACAACACACTGGGCTAGCTAACCAATCAGAGCCCATCGCCTATTTCTGAGGGCGTGGCTTCATAAAATCAGGAAAAGATCATCCTGTTTCTCAGAGAAGGGACAGAGCGGTGTGGAATAAAGGTAAATTATGTGAAAAATAATGTGTTTTTTTTAAACGAAGCATTAACACACGTTAGACTGCACCCCAAAAACACAATCAAGCCTAGAAAAAAAAAAAAAACTGTGAACCACCCCTTTAATGAAAAACATCAAATGGCAAACGAAACCGCGCTACTTGTTTGAACTACGCAGCGCTTAGAGAGTAGAGCCTGGTTTATACTTGCCGTGTCAGCACAAGCGCGAAGCTGCACGCAACAAAAATTACGCGAATATTGAGGAAACGATGGATGGTTTTCAAGCTAAAGTAAAGTAAAAGACCACTTCTTAAACCAGAGAAGGTGAACATGTTGGTATTCTTATGGGGGGAAAAAAAACATGTGAGCACTGTCACCAACAGCCAGTTTAGTTTTACATTTCTTTTTGTTTTCATTTTGAAAAGCTTGTTATCTTTGCTGTTTACCTCACGTTACGCTATGGAGGTTCTCTTTTATTTCATTCCTCAGTGTTTGCTGAAAATTTTTAAATTGTGACCAAATCATGTGCTCGTGCGACCAACTGAGAAAGTTAGTAGCAAAAGAGCGACCAGTGGGAAGAATGAGTCTGGAGCCCTGTAAAGTTTCAAATAAAGGACAACCCCTAATTTAAGTCACTATTAAAGATGGGGTAAGCGATTTTTCAAAAACGCTTTAGAAAACTGATTCGGGCCGAATAGCAAAACAAACTTGTAGCCAATCAGCAGTAAGGGGTGTGTCTACTCATGATGTGGAGGAGAGAGAGTTCAGTGCACATGACGGACATTAGCGAGCCGAGCGACAGTAAGATAGAGATGGCGGATGAAAAACAAAAGAGGAAAATGTCTGCGGAACAAAAGAAGGTATAAGGCAAGAAGTAGGACCCGTGTAAATATCGAATCAGCTTTCCAGTGCTGGAGAGAACTCAAGGAGCAGAAGGCCTGTGATCCCTAGCAACCAGTACAATTCCGTATTTCTTCCCTATTTTGTTTCACTGGGAAAAGAAAATCAAGTTTGGAACATGAGAGTGTGTAAATGATTTTTGGGCAAACTAAATCCTTAAAATGCAATATGATTTATTGCTCATAATTAACAAACACACATCTCTAATCAACTTATAACCAATCAGAGAGAGGATGAATGGAATTTAATTCATAAACTTTTTTTATCAGCCGTCTGCTCTGTAAAATATATATATATATATTTAGAAGTTGTAAATAAACCAAAGATTAAGTATACATTTCACAAGAAAATAATACTAAAGTTTTTCTATTTCAAAAAGTTGTTTTAATTTATAACCAATCAGAGAGAGGATGAATGGAATTTAATTCATAAACTTTTTTTATCAGCCGTCTGCTCTGTAAAATATATATATATATATATTTAGAAGTTGTAAATAAACCAAAGATTAAGTATACATTTCACAAGAAAATAATACTAAAGTTTTTCTATTTCAAAAAGTTGTTTTAATTCCATGTTACATTGTAATATTTGTGAAATTTACTTGCAATTTGAGTGAAAATCGTTTCAAATAAAATTCTTACCCAATTTGTTCCATTTTTTTCTGAAAAAGAATCTCAAGTGTTACTTGCTGACAAACACTGCAACAGTGTTGCTATGTGGTTGTTAGAAATGGTTGCTAGGATGTTTGTTTACAGCCTCTAGTGAAAATGCTGCAGAAAGACGCACACACTAAACTACAAACGAGTAATCGAATTAAATCAAACAATATCCAAAAATGATGTCAACATTTGGATTTCTCATATTTCCTGACTCAATCCTGCTCAGCATCTCTTTCTCTTTTGCATTTGCATAATGCTGATCCCATCCCCCTCTCACAAACCCTCTTTCATCTCTTATTTTTGGTAAAAATGTGTGAATCACATGTCGGGTCTGGCTGATGTTTACTGCACGTCTGAAATGAAACATGTTTGTTGATTTTAGCTGTTAGTCTGAACACAAGTTCTCATGGGACCCAACTGATTTGATAAAGACTGAGCGATGGTTCCGTTTATTCAATTCAAATCATTTATTCACATTCACACATGCAAAAACCTTCAGCCAAACATGCGTTTCATTCATCTTCAGACTAATGTAAACATAGCTTTAATGGAGAGTTTACAAACACTCATGCTTTACCAAAACTTAACCTGCAGCTAAGTGCACCAACTAAACTGTTTTATTAGCTTTCTGTTAGGAAGTCCCATCAGATAAAACACAGACAGAGTGAAAAGGAAAAGAAAAGAAGGACAAACTTCAGAGGGAAGAGTGTGAGGATGAGTTTGGGAGCGACGCCCCACATCTAAATACATAATGAGCCTTAATGGCCGCCGTTTCACCGCGTAACCAACAGCAACCACTGCTGCGAGGAAAAAATGTCCAACCTTTCGCCCCTCGAGTGTGAGTGTGTGTGTGTGTGTGTGTGTTTGTGTGTGTGTGTGTTTGTGTGTGTGCGTTTGAAGAAAACAGCACAAACAAAAGAAATGACACTCGCTAAACATCACCGTTTCTTCTAGATTTTTCTTTCTTCTCCTATCAGTGATGCTTGTCTTCTGTGCATTTGTAGTTTCTGTAAATGTTCTGTAAGCGTTTGTGCTCTTAATGAAGGCGTGTGATGATCTTGAGTTCGGTTCAGTATTTAAAGACAGACTGACAGAGAGAGTTTGTGCCTATTCAGCACTGCCATCTAGAGCTCTGCTTACACAACTACACAGCACACACACACACACACTCAATGACCTCTGAAAATCAAGCATTCAGGGTGAAAATCCTGCACTAAATACTGAGAAAATGACTCTCTCATAAAACTGATTCTACAAACATTACCCTGGAAAAAGAAAAAAATCTCTCTGAATTATACCAATATTATCATAAAAAATGTATCTTACGATAAGATTAATTCAGCTTATTTTAGGAATTTTGCTATGATAAACCTTTTAACAGACAATCTCACGAAACTTGATAAAAACATGTCCAGGTCATATTTCCAAAAAAGGAATAAATATATAAATATATGTGTGTGTGTGTGTGTGTGAATTTTAGGGCAATTATAACTTCTTTCATGACAATTAAGCACAAAGCTTATTACTGTAATGCAAAAAAAAATAATTTCTTATTTATGTGGTAAAGTATTTATACAGTATGCTAGTATTTATTTGTTGTACTCTTGTACCTTTATGCTGATTTAATAAAAAAAATAGCAAATATTACAACACGTTTTCAAGAAGAATTTAATTAGAATAAAATAGAATAAAGGGAGTTACAAAAAAAATCATAAAGACAGTAAATGCATAATTATCACCGTAACAAGAATTTGATGATACGGTGTTGTTTTTGTAAAGTAAATATTAGTCTTAAATCTTAAATAGATTAAGTTTTTATTAACTGAAAGGCAAAATATGAAATGAAAGATTATTAGATGAAAAACGTACAAATTAGAAATGTTGTCTCGGCAACTAACTAAAATTAAATGAGTTTAAGTTGAAGTACTAAAATTACTAAATTGTAGGGCTGGATATCGTTTGGGTTTCTTTACGATACCGATAATGCAAGTGTTAGAAGGTCATTATTTATACTAAATAAAAAGAAAATAAGTAGAAAGAATAGAGAATGCTAGTGTTAGAGGCTCTTCTTTCTTTATAAATAAAACAAGTAGTTAGAATAGAAATAGAATAGAGAGTGCAAATGTTAGAGGGTCAAATGAAGATGAAAGAGATGTGTTTTCAGCCGTTTCTTGAAAATATTAAGGACTCAGCTGCTTGGCTTGAGCTGGGCAGGTCATTCCACCAGGAGGGAACAGTTAATATAGAAGACCATGAAAGTTTTATCATAGGTAGAATGCAAAATGTTTCAATACAAGCATTTCAGTCAAATGTAATTTATGCAATATTTCAAACCTTTAACCCACTTGGGAAAATCAACCCATGGCAACAGTTTAAAAGTAGCCCAATTCTGTGGAAAAAAACCGCGGACTTGGCAACCCTGCATCCAACAAGAGCTGCAGGAGTCAGATTTGACGGATCTCAGGTCGAGAATAAGGAGACGACTGACAAGACCATGCTTGAGTATCTTGTAAGATGTGCTCCCTTTACACAGAGTGCGTGTGATCGCGAAATTGAGATTAAATCGATTTAGTGAAAGTAAACAGCGCAAATGCTCATTCAAAAATATTTAAATACACTGCATCCTGAGAGCATGCAGCTCCCTGATGCGCCAAAATTATATACAATATTAGAATTAAAGAAGTGAACATGAAAATTGCGGGAGCGAAACACATGTTGCGTGAGCAGGCGGCAATGGACAGAGATTCAGTGGGGATTCAGCAGATTTTTGTAGATCCAAAAAGAGGACATGTCCGGGGGAAAAGAGGACGTATGGTCACCCTAGCTTTTGCAGGAGTCAGATTTGACGGATCTCAGGTCGAGAATAAGGAGACGACTGACAAGACCATGCTTGAGTATCTTGTAAGATGTGCTCCCTTTACACAGAGTGCGTGTGATCGCGAAATTGAGATTAAATCGATTAAGTGAAAGTAAACAGCGCAAACGCTCATTCAAAAATATTTAAATACACTGCATCCTGAGAGCATGCAGCTCCCTGATGCGCCAAAATTATATACAATATTAGAATTAAAGAAGTGAACATGAAAATTGCAGGAGCGAAACACATGTTGCGTGAGCAGGCGGCAATGGACAGAGATTCAGTGGGGATTCAGCAGATTTTTGTAGATCCAAAAAGAGGACATGTCCGGGGGAAAAGAGGACGTATGGTCACCCTAGCTTTAGGCATTTTAATTTAAGAATGTTTAGCTTAGCTAGCTAACGGTCTCTATCTGCTGCCATCAGAGCAAGTGTAATTACTGCATTCACACGCTCCTCGGCTCTCATTTCCCGAGTTGTGCTTTTAAGTCGGAATGTGAAAACAACATGGACACTCAAGTTACTACAAAGATGTGTTGGATATGTATTATTAGAGCATTCCGATTTTGTTCATGAATTTTCTCAGTCGAGAAATTATTTTTCACGTGCGGTGCCGGTGATCCTAACTTACGAACAAATATTTCAATTGATCGCTCAAGCATTTAACTGGCACCGAAATGAGGCACCCAAATCTGCGTACTGATTCGGTTCTAGTACATACCGGTTACACCATATTGGCACCGGGTTTCGGTACCCAACCCTACTAAATTGAAATAAAAATAAAAGCTAAACAGAAAAAGAAAAATACAAGCTAAACAAAAACCAATAAAATGATAAAAACATACCAAAATTACTTTAAAATAAAAAAAAGTTTTTTTTAAATATTAATCAATTGTATAATAATACTAAAACAACACTACCTTTATGCAGAACATAAATATTTTTTAAACAAATATGTATTCAAATATTTTTTATTGTAATTTTGCGGTGAAATATGACCTGGACATGTATTTGTGAGAAACGAATACATTTTAATCCAGCCTGGATGCATGAGAACTGTAAAGTATCATTGCTGAATTTTATTACAGTCATGAATCACCATTAAACATACTAATTATCATGATTTTCTTAGCTCTATTTCCCATGCAAACACAAATTTGAAATGCATACTACTGGTATATAATATGCATGTGCTCTATAAATGTATAATACAGAAACAAATCCAGCCTTACTGCATCACCGTGCATTAAATAAAACATCTGATTAATATATGACAAATACCTGCCATGAATATATTCATAATGAATTATTCAAACATCCCCCTGATGGACCCGCCGCTGTCATTTATCTCCACATACAGATTGAGCAGAACAAGTTCACTAGGAGTCCACAGACTGTGTCCAATCATCCAGCAGGCCATTCAAACAGGAGGCTAATGCACAGCAAAAAGCTTTTCCCAGCCATTTTTTCCAACAAATCTCTGACTTTAAGCAGGCAGTTGTCGGCAGACAGCCAAAGCGCTGTTTATTTGTACAAATACTGTAACAACTAAGCTGTCTGAAAATAAAGCATTCTGCAACCCTGGAACCGTTTCTGAATGTGTCAGCATGGTGAAAATAATTAAACCATACAGTACAGGAAAAACTAAATAATCTGCTTACTGTACTATGACGCTCCTACACTGAAAATTAATGATTCAGGAGGAAATACACATATAAGAAGGGATGAGATGGTAGAGTAGTGGACTACTCATTCAACTTCGCAGTCCATCTCTGAATTCATCCCATTCAAAGCCCCGCTGCTGCAGCCATCAAAGTTCTAATAAATTGACCGTTTACAACAATAAATTTCGAGACAATTAATGTCTGACTTGATATTGCCTGCTGTGAGCAACATTTCTGTTTTTATCCATAGCCTGTACATCACCATTTGTGTGACGACTATGATGCTCTTGTGCTTATAATTATCTGTTATCTATCACTTACCGTATTGAAAGGCTGCGTGCAATATATCGCTAAAAAACAAGTCTAATACCTTAACCCGCTTAGTTATACAATATTAAGGAAGTTAAGACAATTAACCACACATAGACATCTTACCCCTAAACACAAACGACTCATTAGGTCCAGAGAAGAGCCCAACCTGGCAGTGAAACTCACACACAGTCTGGTTTTGTCTCCAGCTTTCTGAAGCCTCTCCTCATGTCAGGTTGCATTCGAACACCTGAGCCTCTATTACACGACGCAGGCAGGTAATGAGGGCTCGACTTTCATGCTATTATACACACTACATTAAATATTCATACGAAACCCTCTGTGTGCATTTTGAAACACAACTTTAGAGTATTACTTCAGCCAAAAATTCTGTTCTTAGTTACTTTATGTATTTAATATAAGCCTCTTCTGCTCACGAAAGCTGCATTTATTTGATTAAAACTGCAGTAAAAACTGTACAAATTTGAAATATTATTACATTTTAAAAGAACGGTTTTCTCTTTTAATATATTGTAAAATGTGATTTATTCAAAGCTGAATTTTCAGCATCATTTCTCCAGTTTTCAGTGTCACATGATCCTTCAGAAATCATTCTAATATGCTGATTTGCTGTTCAAATATTATAACTTATTTTTGGTACTCAATTATTAAAAATGGTTGTTATTATTATTATCAATGCTGAAAATATTTATATATTTGTGGTAACCAAGCTCATTTTTTTTCCAGGAGTCTTTGATGAACAGAAAGGTCAAAAGAACAGCATTTATTTTATTTAGAAATATTTTGCCAATAAATGTCTTTACTGTCACTTTTGATGCATTTAATGTGTTCTTGACAAATAAAAGTATTCATTTCTTGTTTTTTACTTACCCTAAACTTACAAAGTAGTGTATCAATGTTTATTGTAAATGTTTCTTGAACAGCAAATCAGCATATCAGAATGATTTCTGAAGATCATGTGACACTGAAGACTGGAGGAATGATGCTGAAAATACAGCTTTGCATCACAGGAATAAATTACATGTTAAACTATGTTAAAAAAGAAAACAGTTAAACAGTTCAAACTGGAATAGCATTTGGCAATTTTAGTGTATTTTTTAGATCAAATAAATGCACCCATCGTGAGCAAAAAAGACAAAAACATTTTGTCTTTCAAAAAAGTTTTAAAAACCTTAATCCAAGACTCAAATATAATTTGCGATTGCATTTAATTTCAAGTTCTTGCACCAGTTTACATAAAATTACTTTTGAGCGCTTCTGCAAAATAAAACTTTAGGGTTCCATAGAAATAAATAAATAAACAGAGTTTGAACAACATGAGGTTGAGTAAATAAAGACCACATGTTAAGGGCCTTTCGCACTGGAGGAACCTTTTCATAGTACCAGAACTAATTGTGGAACTACCCACTTTTCCGTGTTTTCGCACCGCCGGACTGCCTTTTTCGAGAACCAAATTAGCTCCTACTCCGGAGCAGGGTCAACTGGTACTAATCGTGACGTAAGTAGACATTGATTGGCCAAACGCGTATGAAAACACCCTCACCCACCATGATTTAAAACGCCGTGTAAACATACTGTAAACATTGTGTCAACTTATTTCGCCAGTATGGAGAACAGCGATAGATGGATGGACGCTGAAGTGCAGGCACTTGTAGCAAATGTAGCACTGCCAGTTGTCGTTGGAGATTCTTAGTCCTCCTTTCCGTTCTTTCAATCGCTTTACGTATACGTCGACTTTCCATGTCCATTATTGTGAACCCCGCGAGACACAACAAAAACAGCTCCGATCACAGCGTCCTCCATCATGTTTTTAGCAGTTCTGGGCTCTAATGGCGCAGCTCTATTCTGGAAAAGGGGGCGGGGAGCAGCAGCTCATTTGCATTTAAAGAGACAGGCCCAAAAAACAGCCTGTTTCTGCTTCCACTCAAAATAGGCATTTTCAAAATGATATAATAAATGATCTGTGGAGTACTTTGAGCTGAAACTTCACAGACACATTCTGGGGACACCAGAGACTTATATTACATATTGTAAAAAGGGGCATCATATGTCTCCTTTAAAGAAACTAAGTTTCTACTCACAAACTTCCTCTTCAGTTTGACTTTGGGATCGGCGAAGCTCCTCCCCTCCGGCTGGGCGGGTTCAAACTCAGCCTCTCCCAGGTGATCATCGGCCGAGATGCTTTTCCTCAGATACGCCGCCCGCCGCCGGAAATGTGAGAATGGCGACTGAGAGCGCGGCCGCGGGTCGACAGCACCCGGAGTCACGTCTGCCTCATTTTCATCTTCCAGCCGCCACATCTCGCCTGAGGATGGACAGACGGGTACGATTCTGATCACACATCACTGAAATATCACACACGGCATATTTAACCTTATTTCGTCGCTGGATATTCCCAGGCAGCCAGCTAGATCTGTGATTCTCAGATGAGGACGTTAGGGAGCTGTCAGGCAGCTGGAAC
This sequence comes from Sinocyclocheilus grahami, assembly GCF_001515645.1. Taxonomy (NCBI): domain Eukaryota; kingdom Metazoa; phylum Chordata; class Actinopteri; order Cypriniformes; family Cyprinidae; genus Sinocyclocheilus; species Sinocyclocheilus grahami. The sequence continues at coordinate 80,516 of NW_015505937.1, forward strand.
AGAGTTATTCATGTTTATTAGACTCGAGTCAGTCAAATCTGGGTCAGAGTTTCTAGCAGATATTACGGCCCTCATTTGGCATGATCCCAACATAATGAGCACGTCAAACACGCTGAGGGAGACGGCTGGGATTTGGTGTGTGTGTGTGTGTGTTGAAACGGCACCATGCTCCTCTGTTGGCGATGATGGTTGCTAAGCAACTAGATTGGGGAGGAAGCCAAAGACTTTAGGTTTAACATTTGAGAGACAGTGAAAAAATCCTTCACAGAAGCTTTACACAAGAGCAGCTCAGCTGTGAGAATCAGGAGAAAAGCGTAAGAGAGGGGGGGGGATTTGGCCGAGCGGTGCGGGCTGAAGTAAATATGGAGTACACGCAGACGGTGAACGCACTAAACAATCGCACATGCCGTAAAGCTCACACATGTTGTGAATGGAATGTGCCGCGTGGAAGCTTCTCGTTCCAGATGTCGTCCATTCACAACTACACTGCCAGTTCTATCAATTCTGTCCCTGTCTCTCGCTCGCTCTCTGATGTTTTAATCACATTTTTTATTTTTGCTCAGTAGAGCAACTGATGGACAATTGTGCATTCAAATGCTGAAGCTATTCAGACTGAAAGAAAAGAGGATGAATCTTACAAAACCTATTGCATTCTAAAATCAAAAGAAAGAAACTAAAAATTATGTTTGTGTCATTTATGTCATTTTTGGACCAATAAGAATTTCTGCATTGACATTTCCATGACAAATTTAGCTACTAATTCTTATCTCTGTAATACAAAAAAAATGATAGAATTGAATGAAAAAAAATATTAAAGCAATAAGAATTACAAAAGCACATACAATTATTAAAACTGAAAATATAAAAATAAAAGCCAATTCAAAATTTCTAAAATCAAACGCATCCTAAAATCAAAAGAAAGAAATCTCAAATTATATTTTAATTATAATATATTGACATTTTTATGACATTTTTAGCTACAAATTCACATTTCTGTAATGCAAAACACATGAATATTATAGTATATTATTGTAATGTGAAAAAATTATATATATTATTTAATATAGTAGTATTTGATTTACTAACTTTAATTAATGCTGATTTAATTAACAAAATCAGCACATTATAGTAATTGTTATGAATGTAAAATGGGAATCAGCATTAAGAATAAAATGTAATTATTTTATAGAATTTTATAAAATATTAATATATATATAATTATTTTATAATAATTAATATTATATAATTAATATATAATAATATATTAAATTGATATATACAATTATTTTATATAATTTATAATACATAATTAATGCAATATTTATAATGTATAATTTTTTTTAAAGAATGCACAAAAATAGGTACTGAACTCATTTTTGAGGGAAATGAAAACATTGAAAACAAAATCTAAATGTTCTTAATTCAAAAGAAAATGTAAATTTGATTTCAGGGTGAAATGTGAGCTTTCCATGAGATTCACCCAAGAACAGAGCTTTAATAAAACCAAGAGCAGAGTTCAGTAACATATGTTTTGGCATCACGGCTGTGCAGTTGAAATAAACACAAACACACATGCAGTACCTGCGGGAGGCAGCGTACACGCTTCAAGACCACCAGGGCTGGAGGGAACACGCGGGCGCCGTTGACGTTCACAAACGTTCTCTGACTGCTGCACACGGATGGCGGCTGGGGACTGAGGGATGCTGGGTAATGTCCTGGATTTGGCCAAGAGAGGTCTCTGTAGCCGTCGCTCCAAAGACCTGGAGCACAAACAATCAGAACCAATAATACATCAATAATCAATCACAGTCACATTCATTAAAATGCATGCATTTCTGAAATAAACTCAATAATAAAATAAACAATCAATTCCAAGCAATGCTTGTACTGCATAATGTTTAACAGTGTATGCATGTGTGTGGCTGTGTATTTGAACACTTAACTTGTGATGTTTTCTATGAGATTATTTATGCATTTGTTATTTATTGCTATGGTTTAATAATTAGTGCAACTATACTTAATGCATGGAATAAAGTAGTTTTAATGTGCTTCAAGACAACTGAAACATCCTGTCCTAATCACAGTGTAAAGTTTGCATGCATTACATGAACATGTTTGGATCGGTCTGTCTGTAAGGTTACAGTAATATTAAAAACATAATTTTTCAAGCGTCCAAGATGGAGAGTAACAGCGTGTGGAGATTTGGCTGCATTCACGTGTGAATGTCTGGCAACGACGGAGCAGCGAATTCCAAACTGCATGAGGAAATTCTACAGCAGAATGTGACGGCGCCTGTCTGTGATGTGAACAGGCGTCGGGTTATGCAACACGATTTCCATCCAAAACACTGGAGTAAATCAAAGCTACCGCGCAAACAGAAGATGTTCTGCATTTTATAAAGTCCAGATACAATAATCTCGCTACAAAACATCCCAAAAACTACTGAAACACAGAAATTACGGAAAGCCACAGCGCAGATGTGAACAGCAGCTGCAGAGAGTTTGATTGAGGTCTGTGCCAATACATATACTTCACTATTGATCAAATATTAAAGGCTGCATATGGTTTTCCCATCATTAGACAAGCTTAGTTAAACTATTCATTTAATAAAGCACTGGCTATGCAAAACTGACAAATGTTACAATTGATGACATTAAATTTATCAAGACCATCCAGATCATATTATGGACTTGAATTAAATTTGAAGTAATAAAGAAAATGTGATTTAATTAATATTCACTAACAAGTTTAATAAAGAAAGAAGTTAAATACTAGAGCAGAAATTTTTAATACATGTTCCTGATCTTTTTGTGATTCATTGATGTATGTAATTCCAAATTAAACAAGAAAAAAATGTCTGTCTTTGTAATATTTGGTCAAAATGTAATAACCTGCTCTGCCTCTGAAATAGTTTCTCTTTTGGTTGACATCAGTGTTTTTCCAGTTTTCATGATCCCATCAAATCAATGGAGGAAAACAAATCCAATTTTTTTCTAATTTAATACCATGTTTCACTTGTTATATGTTCTTACAGAGCACAGACTTTAAAATGACAGAAGCTGCAGATTTGTTACTGTCAAGTAAAACTTAAAGCTAAAAATCCTTTTTATTAATTGAAATAAAGCTAAAAATAAAACAAATATTAGATGAAAAATGTAAACTTAAACTTGAACATTTTAAAAACTGCCTTGATTTTTAGGCAATATTCTTATTAAGAGAATTTAATGCAAAAAAATCATTACTGTAATGTGAGAAATTATATATTAATGTTTCATATGGCAGTATTTTGTTTTTCAATTAAAGAAAAACAAACTTAAATATTGTCTTAGTGAAAAACTGAAATAAAAAGTTGAAGCTGAAGTGCTGAAATTTCTAAAACTAAAGCTTGAATAAATAATAATTCTAAATATACATTTTTTTTAATCTAAATTAATAATAATGACAAAAGCACACAACAAAATTACTAAAACTATAATAAATATAAAATATAAATAAAAGCAAATATAAAATATAAAAATAAAAGCTCATTCAAAATTATTATAAATACTATAAATGTATTTAAATAAAACTGATATAACACTAAGAATTGACTGAGAATTTCCAGCCACATATATGCTTTCATTCCATTAAAAAAAAAAAAAAAAACGATTAATACATCAAAAATGTATCCTAATGTGTTATCTGCTGGATCTCAAATATTTATCCTGAGAAAAAAGCTCTAATAATCTCACATGTGAGTTTCAGATCAGATCAAATCTCAAAAACGTCTCAATTTGTGCTCAAATTTGCCAAGACAGCAAAGTCTGTGACAAAAATAAAAGATTTCAATTCAATATGAACTCATTAGACATAATCTGAGCTGCTCCACATTCATTCACATTTACAGCTCTATACTCTTACTGTACAGTCTCACTGGTGTGCTTTTATTTCTCCAAAGGAATTTTACAAGAAAACCAGAACATAATGTAACAAACACCTGAGCAAGACAAAGACACCAGACTGCATTCACAGATTTGATGTATGAGCATTCACACCTTTTCAAAGGTTGATGACTACAACATTCAGATGAGTCAGTTCTATCTCCACCAATCACAGTTCCCTGTCTGTTCCCTTCTTCTAAATTCTCTCCTTTCATTGGCTGCTCATTTCTCTTATCCCACCCAGTTCTGTCCGCACACTGACCAGATGATTTCTGCCCCATCCAGGTGAACTAACCGCACTTTAACCCTCCAGGACACACTACACACATCAAACACTGTTAGTCGAAAGAAAGAAGTCTCCGATTGTCCTTGAAGTCTTGATCATCCTCTATATTTATGCCTGATTTTTGAATGTGCTTGTCTTGTTTTAAGGTAATGCCACATGAAACATGTTATATGTCAGCATTACTATAGTATTAACCAAACACATAAAAGTCTGAAATCTCAGGCAGCAGGACACATATGTATCCATGCACACACAGAACACACACTCTTCGTGCTGTACACACTCTCAAACCGCACTCTGATTTTGAAGTACCTGGCCTCGGCTACCGTGCAGCAGTAACTGCCGCTGCGACGGCCGTCCCTCCGAGCCATGAGCTCATCCCTGGAACGCCGACGATTAAAGTAATCCGTAAGTTTCCCAAAACTTGCCATTCTGTCCCTCGCGTGCGTGCGTGCATCCGCGTTCTGCTGTTAATCCACGAGTCATATGCTGTTATTTTTCTGTGTCATATTCCTTCACTCACATCCCCACAATTCCCACAGAAACAGCAGTGAACGCGGAGCAGCAGCAGTTGCTCATTCACACGCTGAAAATAGCCACGCTTATAAACTTCCTTCAAAAGCAGCCTGTCGTGAGAGAGATGCAACGAGATGGACACGAGCGAGTTTAGTGTGTCTTTCAGCATTCTCCCTCCGGAGCATCATCAGTGCTGCGGCAACATCATCAGCATCCTGCATCTCTCGCTCTCACTCAGCCTCTCTCTCGGGCTCTCTCTCTCTCTCGCCGTCTCATAAATGCGTGCCGAACGCTCTGAAAGAACTAATATGATCTAGAGCAGAGGAGGAGCAAAAAATGAATGAATAAAGGTGAAAAAGGAATCAGAGAAAGGCAGTAACGCTGCTAGAATGAGTGATTTTTGCCAACTGTTCTGCATTCAGAACGACGCATCTCTATTTGTGTGTATGTGTGTGTGTGTGTGTGTGTGTGTGTGTGTGAATCCTGCTTTGATAAAGACGGCAGCCTGGGGTGCACTTCAGAGAGTAGAGTTCATAAAATCAATACGGGCTGAGGACGGGAGAACATCGCTTGTCTTTTTGTTCTCCAGTTCATCTATTACATCCCTTTTTTCTTTAACTTCTTGGCTGGATATTGAAAGTAAATTAAAATGCAATGTAAAAGATGAAAAAAGGTGAAAGATTGCATCATCAGCTGGCCCATTTTTGCCAGCTGCAAGCAAAATCAAGCATATATATTGCACATTCATGGCAGATTTACAGGGTTGTGTCCGCCGCTCTCATTGAGAATAAATTGTGTTCTAGCAAGCTACTTTGTCCAGCATATTTATCCTCCCTGCAGCAACCTTGCTTCTGCTGCTGTCTGCGGTTTTGCTCTCCTGATAGAGGCTAAATATGGTGGGGATGGATGTAACAGAGTGTACAATACAGGTCATGTTAATCGAGGGAGTGAAATCAACCAAACTAAGCAATGAAATGCACCAAAGCAAAGCTCAATCATTATGGATTAATTTAAGTCAGGTCTGTGTGACTTCATTGCAAGACTCTTGCTTACTGACAGTATAAAGGTTCTGCACTGTTTTCATTTTCAATGCAGTTTTAGACATTTTAACAGACAGATCACCCAAAATTAATATTCTGTCATTATTTTTTCCAAACATAACCTCATTCCAAACACATATGACTAAATTAAAACAGATTCAGTGCCATTTCTTTTAAATTGCATGAAAATTGCTGGGGAAAAAAAGGGAAAAAGGGTCATGACAATTTCCATTTTTGGGTAACCTCACTAAAAATCATATATACACCAGCATTTAAAAGTTTGAGGTCAGTAAAAAATTTACACTTTTATTCAGCAAGGATGCATTAAATTGATCAAAAGCGAAAGTAAATACATTTACAGTGTTACAAAATATTTCTTTCATATTTTAAGTGCTGTTCTTTTGACATTCCTATTCATAAAAAAAATCCTGAAAAATGTGTCATGGTTTCTTCAAAAATATTCAGCAGCACAACAGTTTTCAACACTGATAATAATCAGAAATGTTTGAAATATTTGAGCAGCAAATCAGCTGACACTGAAGACTAGAGTAATGATGCTGAAAATTCAGCTTTGATCACAAGAATAAATTACATTTTACAATATATTCATATAAAAAAAGCCATTTTAAATTGTTAAAATATTTCATAATATCTTCTGAATTTTTAAACAAATAAACACAGCCTTGGTGAGCAGAAGAGACTTACTAACCTCAAACAGTAGTATATATGAAATGGACAATACAGCATGAAATAGCTTGCAATGCATTAGGCTATATGAATTCGTAAACTAGGAATTAGGTGGGTATTTGCAATAAAAGCATCACGCTTTTCAGAGTTCATGAGCGCACAAAATAGAAACGTGTGAACATCACAGACAAGGGCTCTGAGCATGTGTCATACATCTCGGGTTAAAAAAAAACATGCTGGTAACAACAATAGAGATGATGATGGTGATATCTGCTGCCTTTGGGAGAAACATCAAAAATAGCACATGTGTGTCATGACCTGACTGCAGCGATCAATAAAGCTTAACACAGCTGTGATCATATTTTGCGTTTGTTAGTGTGCTAACCTGACCCTCTCATATCAAACATCCAACCCTCTGCAAAATGAAAATGATATTTCATCTGACACTATGCTTGTCTGTGCATCACGACCAGCACAACACAGCAGCACTGATTTGACCAATGATGTGAGTTTGGGGAGAGACTAACCATTTGTCCGACCAATGAGAGAAGTGCAGAATGTTAGGGAAACTATCTACTGTTTTTAGGATTCTATTTAGTCACTGCAATTTTAAAAAACACAACATCACTGGCTATTGAAATTAATTAATGTGCGGAATACTAACTGTAACAAAAACACTTTCAAATATTAGTACATATATAAGCATTTTGACTGACGACTGCAATGACTGCATGTTTATGACAAAAGTAGCACATCATATTCTCTGCATACAAAAAGTGTGCATACTGAGCACAACATAAATACTGCATACCAGGGGTCAACCGATTATCGGCGCCGATATTAAACATTTTTATGATTATCGGTTATTTTCAAAACCAATTCACCAATAAAATAACTTAATTTTGAAACGTGCTATTTGGCTTTGATGCAGCCTGTCAGAACTCACCACTCTGTGGCCTAAATCAATCTCCGCCCAACCGCCCATCTGATTTGTTGGGAGTCAGGAGTCCGACCAATCAATGCAGAATTCACTCTCACTCCGAAAGCACTTGCTAACTGGAGCTGCTTCAGTGATCACGCATCAGTTGTCTCTAGGCAAGGTAAGGCAGCAGCAGACGTTGCTTAATTTGCAATAAATCACAATCCACTAATGTTACACTGAAGTTGCAAAACACCTCAATATTATCTATGATTTCCGCAATGCAGAAAATGTGGACGGAATCGCGGAATCCAGTCATATAAAATGCAATTTACTGTATGACGCGGAATGTCATGGAATTTGTCAAAGTCTGGATGAATTAATCAAAAGTAGGTCAGTACACTTAAATAGAGTCGCGATTTGGACTAGTATCTGTAAATATTAAGCCGCAAAAATACTATTTAAATATTAATCCAGCATGTTCTGCGTGTCTCGGTGTATGTAAATGGCACAGACGCGCGATTTTGTTTTCTACACAGAAAGTGTGCGATGCTCGCGTGATTTCAGCTTCTGTCGTCTCACTACATGTGGACATAAATACATGAACAACATCTCCAGACCTGCTCTGACTCCCTCTGAGAGTCACTTCATGATCATTTGACAGTTTCATTTGAGTAAAACTGCAGTGTTTCCCACAGACTTACACTCGTTTGTGGTGGCATACATATGCAAATTAATTCTCTGCCATCAGGCGCCACAAATAAATCAATGTATGGGAAACACTTACATACTGTACATAGGCTACAGAAACTTAAAAGTTCCTCATGACAACCCGTCAAAATATAAGTTCAGGTTAGTTTAAAGAAATTATCAGAAATATATTACTGTGGTGCAGTATGATATACATAACACTACTACAACAATTATTACAACTTTTGTTTAAAAGAATAAATCACACAATAAGCTATTTCTTCCATGTTTTAATTTTAATAGTAAACCCTTTGTTTGCCAAAAAATAAAGAGTTTAACTCTCATTTGATTAAAAGATCAATTAAATTGATTTATGCCTTAATTTGCACTGTACTGTAAATGAAAACTAACTGAAATTTCTAGTCACATAGGCCAAGACATTTCAATAGGCTATTGAACTAAGTGTGCCTGTAAAAGGCTATTAGTGTTATAGTTTCATGAAAATAGTTGCAGTCTTCTTAACAACTTCTACAATATAGCTATGAAGACAATTATTGTAGGTTATGTTTTAGCCATCAGAAAATAATTAATGAGGAATTATGAGAGGTTATGCTATTACACATACATTTCTAACATGTAAATTATTGAAGCCAAATACTTTTATTTCCCCAAACTGTTTAGCTGTAGTACAGTATTCATAGGCTTAATCGTGAAGCATACAGTGGCCCCACTTTTAACTCTCTCTTTATATTGCCCTTATTGTAGATGGATGCACAGAGGAAGACAAGAGTAAAAAGTGCAGTGTGGGAGTACTACACTCAATCAACACCAGGGAAGGCAGTTTTTGTCAGAGCCCTTGTCATTCTTAATTTTGACATTAATTTTCATTTTTACACCAGACATATATATCGGTTCAAAATATCGGTTATCGGTCTACTTGATCTGTAATAACCGATATCAGCCCTGAAAAACACATATCGGTCGACCCCTACTGCATACTACAAAAACAGTAATAAGACTATTGTATTATGCTTTTCCAAAGACTGATAGACACAGATGAAGAAGGAATATTGCCCTCTAGTGTCTTCTGTTCTCTTTCTTACACACACTGGATGAGCCAGTATGTTGTTTTTAAAATCACAGATCATTGATGCTGGTGGTTTTGGTGGCGGTTTGTCTTGTGGCTCTATCGCTGGACCCTGAGCATTGCTCATGTATACACTACTAGAGGAACCAGTGTGGATTTAATAGAGCAGTAGTACGGCCCAGACACTAATTTGTTCCTCATGGTTAAAGGAGTAGTTGACCCAAAAAATTAAAATTTGCCTCAGGCTATCCAAGATGTAGTTGAGGTTGTTTCTACGTTAGAACAGATTTGGAGAAATGTAGCATTCCATCACTTGCTCACCAATGGATGCTCTGCAGTGAATGGGTGCCGTCAGAATGAGAGTCCAAACAGCTGATAAAAACATCACAATAATCCACAAGTAATCCACACCACTCCAGTCCATCAGTTAGCATCTTGCGAAGTGAAAAGGTGTGCGTTTGTGAGAAACAGATCCATCATTAAGATGTTTTAACTTTTTAGACGGTCACTTCTGGCTTTTTATTTTTTATCCTGTGGCAGAAACAGGCTTCCATAGGAAACAGCTTTGTACCATCATGCATGCTTTTCTGGTAGGAAATCTCACATCCTGGATGTTTCATCATTGTGTGTGTGTTTAACGTAAGCCCTACACAAGCCGCCAGCCGTCGTATTCCAGCGTCTCTACAAGTTCAAACAGAGTCGCAGATCGACATGCACAGATGCTCCTGGCATGACTGCAACTTCATCATCATATGCTTTACAAATCTCTCAATCAAACCATCACCCGCGTTAACCTTCCGCTGATATTTACTGGATAACGTAATTCCTGTGAGTCACCCACCTGACAACTCATCACAACCTCCCTCAACGCTCACCTTCCCCGCGCCTCTGACTCACTTCTCTGAATGTCAGCGGGAAATAAAAGAGTCCACTTCACCATCCATGTAATGATTCACAAGCTGAACAGAATGAATGGGGGAAATGACACACTTCATAGCAGCTCATTTCCTGTGGAACTGGACAAATGCATCTCAATCCAAACATCTCCCACTCACAAACACACACACACACTTTGGGATCCATCTGTTAAACTCACAAGCAACAATAGAGGCCCTTTCCTTTAGCCATTATGGGCATATAATAGTGTGTGTGTGTGTGTGTGTGTGTGAGAGAGAGAGAGCATCCTTTTCCTGACCCTGCTGTATACAGGACACACCTTACCATCAGACTTCCTCACACTCGCAACCTGCGATTCCACTCAACCAAACACACACACTCAATGTTTACTTTTTATAAATAGGAACATCATAGACTTTTATGATTTCTGACTTCTATGAACTGTTGTTTTTACCTGCGGTTCAATGATGTAACGCACATTTTATTGTCTAGATCTATTAAGTCAACTACATTTTTTTTTTGTTCTTTGTTACAATACAATAAATACATTACCATAAAGACATGGAAAATGCGGTGCACCACCAAGAATAAAATGTATTGAATACCATGAACATGTTTTCAGTTTCTGAACTAAAAATCCTTTTGATATGTTTCATAGGGTTTAAAATTCAAATGTCTAGGATATATACACTGTCTGAGGATTGTAAAAGAAAAATTGTCTCATTGAAAGCTGAAAATCTTGAAAGCAAATGTTGGCATTACTTGGGCATAATTTTAAAAAAAAATGTAATTATTTAAATTTTTTAAAAATTAAATAAGCACCAAGAAGCGATTTTGTTTAAAATTAATATTCACGTTTGGTAAAACCTTTCCCCGAATTAGGATTAATGTGTGATATCGTCAACATAAAGGAAGCCATTTTGATGTCATGAAATATGATCTTGACAACACAGAGAGTTTATTAAACAGAAAGAAAGAAAGAAAGAAAGAAAGAAAGAAAGAAAGAAAGCATAATTTGGCCTTTTTATTAATAGGCACATTTTGTTCAAGTCAAATGGAGTAACAAGAAAATTCATTAATATTTGTGATTGATATACATGATATAAAATACTTGAGAAGTGTTTTAAAAATTGTAACCTAATAATAATAATAATGAATATTACTTCAGTCAAATGTTCCAACATGCAATGAAAAAACTTGAGAATCACTCGTCATTTAATCAAAAGATATAAAACAAACCTACACAATATACATTGATAAAAAAAAATGCATATATTAAATATTTATAAATGAAACATGAATAAAAAGAGATTTAAAAAAATGATTTCTCCTCATCTTAGATATCTTTGTTATTGACCTTTATAGATTATGACTACACACTGAAACTATACATATATATATATACACACCTTTATTTGACCCTCTAACTCTAGCACTTTCTATTCTAT
>NW_015505937.1:92015-93400 GCF_001515645.1 Sinocyclocheilus grahami
AATGATGCTGAAAATTCAGCTTTGATCACAGAATAAATTACATTTTACACATAGAAAACAACGGTTTTTAAATTGTAATACTATTTCATAATATAACTGTTATTGTATTTTTGATTAAATAAATGCAGCTTTGGCGAGCAGAAGAGACTCTTTTAAACAGTACAAATAGTGTAGAGTTCTGATCAAACCATATGGGTTACTAGTACTAAAAGGAGAATTAACTGATGGATGATATATGATACAGACCAATGCCATTTAAATTAAGACGTTCACTTAAACTCAGCTGATATTTTTACACAATATTTAATTGAAATTCACACAAAAGCAAATTGGTAGGTTTTGAAACAGACAGATGGGAGGGTTAATATTCCTTTTAATCAGCCAATTCTGATCATCTCAACGTGGCCAAATATTGGCTGATTTATAGGCGTCTGCATAGTCGTCTAAAAGCACAGTACATCAAGGCCTGTCTTTAGGGCTTTTAAACAAAATGAATATTGATGTTCGTCTTAATGAAATGCAAAAGGTGAAGACTTACTCCATCAGCGTGTCCGTACTGAATACATCAGCATAACAGCCTGCAAACATCACGCCAGACACATCCTGAGAGAAACACAGACACACACACGGTTAGGATTTCAGCTTCTGTTCATGTTTAGACACAGGAAAAGAGGAATCATCACTAGAGTTGTTCCTCTTCACCTTTAAATGTTGTTTGTAACCAATTAGTTTGGTTTTCCAAACTAATCAACCTGGAAAACACAACTCTGCTGATAATCAGGAACACTTTTGATTACACTGGATAGGAAAAAGTGGACAGTCTCATCTGGGAAAGATACTGAATTTAAACTCATTAACCTTTAGTACAGGAAACTATAGAAACTTGCTTACTAACAAAAATGACAAAATGTAATTGCAACTTTTTCTCACAATTTGGACATTTTTCCATACAATTCTGTGTTTCTATCTCACAAATTAAGAATTTTTCTTACAAATTCTGAGAAGAAATTCCTGAATTGCAAGATATAAATTCAGAATTGTGAACTATAAATGCAGAATTGCAAGATATAAACTTGCAATTCTTAGAAAAAAAGAATTGTCAGATCAAAAGTTGAAATTACCTTTTTTATTGTGGGGGAAAAAATCAAGATGGAAACTTAAGAATTTAGAGAAAAAAATTCAAATTTGCAAGATAAAAACTCAAAATTGTGAGATATAAATGCAGATTTGAGAGTTATAAATGCTGAATTGAGAGATATAAACTTGCAATTCATAGAAAACATTTTTTTTTTATTGTGAATAAACAGAATTGCGAGATATAATCAAAGAATTTCAAGATGTAAACTCAGAACTGCAAGCAAAAAAGTCAGAATTGTGAGAAAAAA
>NW_015505937.1:96822-115142 GCF_001515645.1 Sinocyclocheilus grahami
GATAAAAGCGTCTGCTAAATGACTAAATAAATAAATAAAATAAAATATTCCGCAATTACATGCAATGTTTAATATATTCTGTAGGTACTAGTGTTTGTGTTATTATATCATCGGCGGTCTTGATAATACTACCTTTATCAGATTTTAATTAAATAGAAAGTACACATAGAAAATTATTATTTAATAGACCGACCAATAAGGATCAAGCCTGGTCCATTAAGCCCCGCCCACGGCGCGCATCATTGTCAGGTAACCTGCCGTTCCAGCTGTTTCAGTGATTTCTGTGGGATTTAAATCTCAAGCCTTGTGTGTCTCATTCACGCATAAAATTTGATTTTTGTCATGTCTCGGCTCATTTTAATTAGATGTGGCACGTTCAAACGAGTTTCGGTTCATAACAAAAGAACACGTTCATCCAAATTAAGGGAGGGTTTTAATTATCATTTAATGACAGGCCCTTGAAATATGGCCAATTATTCAATTAAAGGCACTTATAGAATTCTCGAAAAGTAGACTTTATCAAGTTATTTGATAACCTAACAAACAAACGAGCATCAGACATCTATCAGATATTTCAAATATTCTGTCAGAGCCAAATCTGAAGTTTTGTCTATTAAAAAAACAATATTTAAAAATATTATTTAAAATGGTACATTCAAAATGTGCTTTTTTAAGTTCCTAGGTTCAAAATAGACTTATATAAATAGTATTATTTATATTTTTCTTACAGAGGGAAAATGGGAGAGAACCGCAAAATAGGAAAACAAACCAAAAATATTGGAGGGAGAAACCCAAACTAGAGAAATCCTGGCACATGTAATATTTCCTGAAACATGTGATGCACAAGCACAAATGCAGCCGGTGACACTGGGATTAAATCTGTTGACATGCTGCTATAAGAACAGACTGGGGGATATTGTGAATGTATGGCAAATGCCACAGAAACTGGGAAGTTTGGGTTTTCTTCCTCCCCCATGCACACCGCCAAGATTTGGTGCCAGTTGCATAAACTCCTTAGACTAGTCTGAAAAATAAGTAATCTCGTTTTTTTCCAAGACTTTTTAAAAATCAGTTACATAAAAATGCTCTAATTTGAATCTGAAAGCCTGATTTAACTGCTAATTAGTCTAGTTCTTAAGACACAGTCTTAACATACTGCCTCTGTTTATGCAACTGGCCGCTGGATTAGTACAAAGTCCTGCTTCCAGAGCTTTGAAGGATCACAGCACCAAATGCATCTGAATCATGTTATTATTCTATGACTCTGTTACGAATTATCCTCCTGGCTGATCATTTCAAATGAAAGATATTTCAATCATACTCATTTAAACTAAGGGCTTTTAACATTCTCTGCGTCTCTCTAAACGATATATATTTAATCCATAATGTGTTTTTTCTTTTCTTTTTTCAACTTGCAAATAAGCCTTAATATATGTTTATAATTATAATGATAAATGCTTGCTCTAATACGACCTGCATGCAACCATTAATAGGGTAAGAAAATAATCTTCTCAGAACTTCCACTGTTAACCACTAGATGGAACACTTGGAACGTTTTAATTCACATTCCATCAGACAGACACATTTGATTTCTGCTGTTTAATAGTACTCTCGTTCTTCCGCTAGATGTCGCTGTTCACCCTTCAAGTCACCGCTTTTCTTGTTATAGTGAAAATATAATGCGCATGTAAATTATTAATCACAATAATAACAATACACCGCGTCGCTTGTGATGTTTCCTCAGATTGTTACATTTTTGATCACATTTATGATTAGAATAAAGTATTGATAACATTGATATCTCCACATTAAAGTATTTAGATATATTTCGTATCATCCTTATGTAATTTACCACAGGCTCAGTTTCGGTTTTAGTTCAGTTTGTTGAGAAAACCGACTCGATTTAACCACACCCGGGAGTTTCCTCTCATGGAAAGAGATAGAAAGGCTGTAGAAAATAAAGGTTGCCTCTAATTATTCAAGTACGATATCCTGTTATCCTGTTTTAACTCTTCACGGTTTATCTTCAATTAAACGACCATTAAAATACCTTACTGTCGTGTATAAAATATTGTGATACCTGTTACTTTTCTCAACGCTGGTCAGGATGGACCAATCACGGTTAATTGTGTTGGCTAATCGAGGATTTTAAAAAATAATTATTTTTATGAACACTGTTGACGCAGATTGTGATTTGAATTTCAAATATGAATCTCTGTCAGCTTCAGATTAAAAAAAAATATACAGTTTTTCAATAAACAAATATTTTCAATAACTACAAACCGTCGTGGGTTTGAGCCGTAATGCGCCCCCTTACGTTAAAACCCCGTGCATCTCCAAGGAAACAGTTACAGGCCGACAACATTCGCTGTCCAATGAGAATTGACCTCTCTCTCCGATACACACAAGGCATTTTGGGAAACGAGTTTGAGAAATCCGGATTCTGAACGAGAGTTACGCATTCTGAGTGGCGCAGCGCGGGGTTCCAGCGCGGATTTACGGCGAGTGCGCGGCGCTCTGCTTCTTGAGATTATTTCCACAGAGGAGCATGAGGAACCCTGCGAGATTCAGGCAGTAGATCAAAGCAGCCAGGTCACAAACGAGCATGGATCGGAGGAAAACAGAGCTCGTGGGGAGCGAAGACGCGTTTATATGAAGGAGGAAATGAATCGATTCGGACAGCAGAAGGGAAAGTTAAACGGCCAAGTCAAGGAAGAGAAGATCATCAGTCCATCCGAAGGTCTCCCTGTGCTTCACAAGTAAGAGCACTTTTCTGAACGCAGATTACATAGATCATAAAACACCTCATATGTCAAGGTGTAGGTATTTTGATGTAGCCTGTATGTATTTCCATGCGCTGTGTTTTGGCGGTTTCTGTTTCTTTAATTGCGCGAGCGAGAGTCGCATCAAATGTTACATTGTATCGTTTCTTGCTTTTCAACTTCCTTGGCGAAGTGATAGAATGTAACACTCTGCCACTGAAAGAACTGCTCGTTCTGAACGCGAACGCTGGTTTGGTCATGGGTTAAGTGCTGGTTTTGGTTTAGGCTCTGGTTTATTGATGCTTCTGAACTAGGAAGTGAACTCTGAGATGTGGACATTTCCTTCAGAAGCTGAAATCTGGTCTTTCAATCCGTTTTAAAACATCGAAATGTTGAGCTGAATTGAGTGTGTGTGATGAGTCTGTTATATGAGTCGCTTTAAAGATGCTCATGTTTATGAATAATATTACCATACTGAGCAATCATCGTCAGTTCCTCATTCAGACTGAGTGTCTTTCACTGTAGTTCTCAGTTCTGGTTTTTTTTTTTTTTTTAATCAGATCATGTTCAATTTTCATTTGTAAGAATAATGAAGCATAGTTTTAGTAGATTGTCTGTCTGTATGTGTATTCAGCAATCTGTCTGTCTCTCATGGGTCAGTTGGCTCTGAATATACAGTGTAACAGGTGTGTGTGTGTGTGTACCTGTTTTTCTATTCTGGTGGGGACTTAAACCTGAATACACACCGACTCATGGGGACTCGTGTCACGGTGGGGACCTAAATGGAGGTCTCCATGGGTAAACAAGCTAATAAATCACACAGAATGAAGATTTTAGAAAGTCTAAAACTGCACAAAGTCTCCTGTGAGGGGTAGGTTTAGGGGTAGGGTTGGTGTAGGGCAATAGAAAATACGGTCTGTACAGTAGAAAACCCATTGCGCCTATGGGATGTCCCCACAAGGATAGCTGACCATACGTGTGTGTGTGTGTGTGTGTGATCAGAATTAGATGCTAAATTTTTTGTGCCATGTTATAAAGTTATCCATTTTTTTTCAGAACGTTAAAATAGTTTTAGTGCCTGATCGGAAATATAAAACGTTAAGCATTTTTTAAGCATGCAAACCCATATAGAATCATTATATCAGTCATAGTTGCCATAAAATAATAGTGATTATTTGTATCAGCAAAAATACCTTACAATTTTTTAATTTAATAAAAAACAATGTAAATAGAAAATGTATTTAAAAATATTTTTTACCATTTTAATTTAGCCTGTTTATAATGTTTCTACTAGTTA
This sequence comes from Sinocyclocheilus grahami, assembly GCF_001515645.1. NCBI lineage: Eukaryota > Metazoa > Chordata > Actinopteri > Cypriniformes > Cyprinidae > Sinocyclocheilus > Sinocyclocheilus grahami. Next base: position 100,882 of record NW_015505937.1, read on the forward strand.
AAACCTCCCGAATTGTCATTAGAAGTCAGTTTTTTAACAGGTTACCGTGCAGAAATTGCTTTTAAAAATGCTCTTCGCATGCATCTCTGATTTACAGTCTGTACAGAAAACCCATTACGCCTATGGAGAGTCCCCATAAGGATAGCTGATCATGTGTGTAGTTAATTAGCTAACTTAGGTAGGAAATGCTCAAATAATGTTTTAGAACTCTAAAATAAAATCAATCTCTTAGGGGCACAGAGTTTGAGTATCAGCTCAGTAGAAGTCTTTTGAGCTCATTGAGACTCATTAGGAGGAAGGTGTGTGTGTTTCAACAGCAGTGACGCATTTTCTCCTGAATCTGCTGTCATCCGTGTCACATGCCTTAAATATTGTATGCATGTTTTGTCATTGTTAGCACGCTCCATAATCGAGTCTTTAGTGGTTTCAGTAAGTTGTTTCACACTTTGGCTCTCTCACACCACAAGAATCTGTAGCTGTGTTGTATGCGTGCGTAAGATCTTGTCAGACTGGTTTTATGAGTTGAGTTATTGCGAAAGTGCAATAACATAATTTCCCTAGAATTTCCTGTGTATGACTTACACAAAATAACGTACTGAACTTACCTAATTAACCAACGAACTCTCTGAACACATATTTGACCTACTGCTCAAATTCACCTTGATGATGTTGCGATGTCATTGATCACAGCCCGTTTCTGAAGTTTGCATTAAGAATATTTAATAATGCAACTAAGTAATGAGTAACAATGACAGGAGCACTTCTCGCTTAAAATGTTTTCTGCATACTGTACGTATCAGTGCAGTTAGCATAATTTGTCTTCTCGTTTAATAATGCACTAAACTGGCATATTATAGCCTTTTCTTCAGTGTCTCTCATAATATAGAAGAAATGAGTAGCTTTATAATCTACAATCACAAGACACACAACTGATGTTCACATCCAAATGTGTTCACCACAGCTCATTAAACCTTCATTTATTCATTCATTAGGTCTTTTTCCAAGACATTTTGAATGGAAATTCATGTTAAATGTCAAAACATATTGTTATAATTCAGAATTCGTTTATATTTATTAAATAATAATTTATTAGATATTTCTTCTTATGATTTTGAGTTTAAATATGACCCAGGCGTGCTCTCGACTGGCTTTGTCTCTAGATTATTAGTGTATATTTGTGCATGAGAAAAACGAGAGAATCCGAGTCCTGTAGCAGAGGCTGAGTGTCGACGCTGCGCATGCGCGCTGCTGACTCGCCGTTATCCTCGCGCATCTGCGCGCCCTGGAGAGAAACGGGCTGAATTAAGAAGCGGATCAAATAAATAACCGCAGCATATGCATGCACATCAAACTGCGCTTTAGACACACGCATGCTGTCATCATGAGTCCCGTGAGGAGATGCATGAAAACACCGCTGCAGTTTGGTTGTTGTGTGTGTTTATGCGGTGCGCGGCAGCAGCATCATCATCATCATCATCATCATCATCATCATCATCATCATCATCATCATCATCATCATCATCATCATCATCATCATCATCATCATCATCATCATCATCATCATCATCATCATCATCATCATCATCATCATCATCATCATCATCATCATCATCATCATCTTCCGCTCCAGCCGAATCATAAGTGACCGAACCGGCAAACGGAACCGAGCGAAACCGCACCGCGCATCTGGACGGCAGCGTTTCAGCCGCAGGGATCTGTCTGTGTCTGCATCATCCATCCCGATGCTTTTGACGCTCGACCGCAGCTGAGACCCACATCGGACCGGCGGAACCGGAGCGCTCATGTCCTCACCGGGCCCGAGACCACTGCACCTCACCCGAGCCTCTCTGCGCCGTTAAATATTCATAGTCACGATCTGAGTGTCAAACTTGATACTCCGGTGCCTAGAGAGACAGATGAGAACCTTCACAGCCGTCGCTGTCACGTTATGAACATCTGCATGAGGTTTAGATGAGACTCGGATGAGATGCTCAGCTGGAGCAGGACGAGATTCACTGCAGCACCTGCAGTCTGACCCGCTGAGGGCCTCCACTGGGTCAGAAACCCTCTCTGTGTCATCGGAGTCCACTGATGCTGGAGACACATGCATGCATACATGTATGCGCAGTCGCATACGCACTGATGCTTATACAGGGGCTTGCACACATATGCATGCATAGTCATGTTATGTCGTTTTTATATCTGACTGATTCGTTTTTCAGCGCTTACTAGGTATGCACAGAATATTGGTGGCTGAACTGGTATCGACAGATGTTACCATGATGTTTAAATTATTACTGGTGTTTTTTAATGATTATTTTTAAATATGAGATCAGAATTAGATGCTAAATTTTTTGTTCCATGTTATAAAGTTATCCATTTTTTTTTCAGAACGTTAAAATAGTTTTAGTGCCTGATCGGAAATATAAAACGTTAAGCATTTTTTAAGCATGCAAACCCATATAGAATCATTATATCAGTCATAGTTGCCATAAAATAATAGTGATTATTTGTATCAGCAAAAATACCTTACAATTTTTTAATTTAATAAAAAACAATGTAAATAGAAAATGTATTTAAAAATATTTTTTACCATTTTAATTTAGCCTGTTTATAATGTTTCTACTAGTTAAAACCTCCCGAATTGTCATTAGAAGTCAGTTTTTTAACAGGTTACCGTGCAGAAATTGCTTTTAAAAATGCTCTTCGCATGCATCTCTGATTAATTGCACGCACACATACATGCACTCATTCGCATGCGTAGATGCACACGGATTGATATGCTTGTTCTCTGGACGCTGATGTTTGTTTGCGATGAAAGGAATATTTGCTTCTGCAGGCTGGATGAAATGTGACGCATCGTAATCCCGGTGACAGCTGCGGAAAGATGAGCCACAGACAAGACAGAGAGCGAGAGAGAGAGACAGGCAGTGAACATGATTAGAAGGACTGCGCCGTGACTCAACCAGACGCGTAGAAAAACAAGACGGGAATGGAGACTGGAAACTTTCTCGCTGCGTCAAACTTCCTCTTTTAAAGCCCTAAACGGAGTGTTTTTGTCTCTAGTGCTTCAGTAATGTGTTGTACCGCCATCCCCGAAGTGTCGTCCTTCCTCTCAGGCGAGGTTACGGCAGGTTAAACGCCACCTGAGGCTTAGAGAGACTAAAGGGCCTGCGGCCCTCGCAGACCTTTGGGGAAAACGGCACCCGTGGATCATTTATAGACTCGCTTGTGTGCATGAGCGCTGTCAATCACAGCCACTTCCTGTCTGTCACTTCCTGATGTTGATCTCTGGCAGACTAGAGGAGATGTCTGACCCTCCGAACTGAGCTTGAGAACCGTTGACCTTTGCGTTTGAGTGTATTTATGTGTATGAAAGACAACCAGACGGACGCAGCGTGTGTGTTTCTAAGTTGCTCGTGGCAATGGGGAGTTCTGCGTCGTCTCTGACCACGGACAGAGAATCAGATCACGGGTTCACCACGGCTCCGTTCCCGCCGGCCGCTCCGATGGGCTGGCTCAGGACTAGCCACAGCAGTCCGGTGTGGGGAACCACTTTCATCACACGCCAGCAGCAGCAGCAGCCTATCCCACATAGAGAGCGCAGGTAAACACGTGCATGCGCCAGCATCGCCTCATCAGGGGATTTAAGATCAACATGATGCCAGATTGACTATTTACACGCTCAAACAAAAGTTTAGGCCTAAATTTAAGATTTATGTATTTGAAGTGCATGCACTCGGATCACACAGTTTTAATATAACTAATAACCCTAGTGTGATAAATATTTGTCAGTCATGCATCAGTGAAACTGATATAGTGGCATAGTTTGATTTTATTTCAATCAAAATACATTCATTCAAATTTATTCAGTTAAAAAGTTTGAACATGGAACAAGCAATATTCAGTTAGTTAAACAAATTGGACTTACTAATGATAAATATATAAAGTTGGTTATTGTGTATTTTAAAACACATTTAGTTCATCAGTGCTATTACAGAAATCTGACCTGTCTGTTTTATTCATGCATCACTGACAAATATGCATCACATTAAGTTTATTAGTTTGTTAAAACTGTGTAGTCCAAATGCATGGAAATGTAATTCAATGACATAAATCTTAAATTTAGGCCAAAATATATTTTCAGTGTACGTTCCTGGTAGTTTTGTGAGCGTTTCATCTGTGCATGTTATTCTGAAGGAAATGTTCACCCACCGTTCAATAGTTTCTTGATAAATAAGATCAAATTCCATCCTAGATTTTATTTGGAAATGTGTAAAATGAGTTGAGAATGCAATTTTGAGTTTAATCAGAAGTTAGTTTTTTTACTCTGGGATGTTGGTTCATTTTTAACTACCATTCAAAAGGTGTTTTTTTTTTTTTTGGAAAGAAATTAATACTTTTATTCTGCAAGGACTAATTAAATTGATCAAAAGGGACGGTAGGGGCATTTCTAATTTTACAAAAGATTTCTATTTCAAGAAGTATCACAGATTCCACACAAATATGAAGAAGCACGGCTGTTTTCAACATTGATAATAATCAGAAATGTTTCCTGAGCAGTAAATCAGCATATTAGAATGATTTCTGAAGATCATGTGACACTGGAGTAATGATGCTGAAAATTCAGGTTTGATCACCGGAATAAGTTATATATTACATTATAAAACAGCTATTTTAAATTGTAATAATATTTCACAATTTTACTGTATTTTTGATCAAATACATGTAGCCTTGGTGAGCAGAAGAGACTTTTTAAAAAAACATTACAAATCAAACACTAGTGTATGTAGTGCAGTAGGATCATGTTTAATGGAGTGTGTGTGTCGATACAGTGTATTCTGTGTGTGTGTGTGTGATAAGCAGATGGTCTGGTTTGAGCAGAAGGATCTGCAGCCACTCCGACTGAAGGCATTTTTTACTAGAGGATTTTCCCTTTAACGCTGTTTGCCAGGGGCACCCCGTGAACCCATGAGGTTTCGTGTGTGTGTGCTCATGTTGATAACACACATCTTTGACGTTCTTCTCTGTTTCACAGATGTTAATTATGTTTGCGTTACATGTTGAGGGAGGTGTGGTGGAGCTGAATCACCAGCATGTACGCTGATGTTCATTTAAAGCGCTAGTTCATTCAAAAAGGAAAATGTGGTCATCATTTTCTCACCCAAATCTGTGAGGCTTTTATTTTCTGTGGATCACAATAGCAGATGTTCAGTAGATTGTTCATGCTGCTCTTTTGCATGCAATTAAAGTGAATGGGAAGAAGTATTGCTGTGCATCAAAAATTATGTAATAAAAAAAGTGCCTCAAGACAAAGTTTCTTATCATCCAATCATCAAACATCATTGCTTCTTGATGTCTTGTCATTGCCATCTTTGAGTCGTGTGTGTGTGTGTGTGGAACTTATTTATACATAAATTGTAATAATATTTCACAATTTTACTGTATTTTTGATCAAATACATGTAGCCTTGGTGAGCAGAAGAGACTTTTTAAAAAAACATTACAAATCAAACACTAGTGTATGTAGTGCAGTAGGATCATGTTTAATGGAGTGTGTGTGTCGATACAGTGTATTCTGTGTGTGTGTGTGATAAGCAGATGGTCTGGTTTGAGCAGAAGGATCTGCAGCCACTCCGACTGAAGGCATTTTTTACTAGAGGATTTTCCCTTTAACGCTGTTTGCCAGGGGCACCCCGTGAACCCATGAGGTTTCGTGTGTGTGTGCTCATGTTGATAACACACATCTTTGACGTTCTTCTCTGTTTCACAGATGTTAATTATGTTTGCGTTACATGTTGAGGGAGGTGTGGTGGAGCTGAATCACCAGCATGTACGCTGATGTTCATTTAAAGCGCTAGTTCATTCAAAAAGGAAAATGTGGTCATCATTTTCTCACCCAAATCTGTGAGGCTTTTATTTTCTGTGGATCACAATAGCAGATGTTCAGTAGATTGTTCATGCTGCTCTTTTGCATGCAATTAAAGTGAATGGGAAGAAGTATTGCTGTGCATCAAAAATTATGTAATAAAAAAAGTGCCTCAAGACAAAGTTTCTTATCATCCAATCATCAAACATCATTGCTTCTTGATGTCTTGTCATTGCCATCTTTGAGTCATGTGTGTGTGTGTGTGGAACTTATTTATACATATACACACACTATATATATATACAGTGGGTACGGAAAGTATTCAGACCCCCTTAAATTTTTCACTCTCCTCTGTCCTTGACTGTCTTTGTATGTCAAAAAGATGGCCCTAAAATGCTTTTGGGAGTACATAAGTGTGATTAAATTATGACAGAAGTTAAATTTTTGCCTAAGCTGTGCTGGTACATTGAAATCAGTCAATCACAATTGAAGTCATTTGCATAAAGAAATGTTCACTGCGCAGTAGCAAAATGGCCTGTTTAATGTTAAGGCTCAGCAAGAGGGTGGAAAACACTCATAAAGTATCAAATTACCACAAGAAACCTTGGCTGTGATTGTAAGAGACCCTAAGGGACAGAAATTAAAAAAGCTAGTGTACAATATTTAACAGAGTTAACCGATCCATCCGAGCATACGATGTAAAGAAAACAGCGGTTCAGCTGTCAGGCTTATAGAAACGTCCGTTTTTTTTCCACAGCACCATCTGCTGTACGCGGCTGTTCATTTCCAAACGTTCAGCTGTCACCGACCTTTTTAACAACTGACACGCCACAGACAGACTCAACGGGGCAGTCGCACTCAAACAAGTCACATGGTGCAGGACGAGGCACATATGAATTATTCTTACTGCTAAAAAAATTCCGTCATATTATTTTTATAAGGACTGAGCAGTGCAAGAACTCCACATGTGCTTGTGTTATTTTTTTAAAGGATTTCTCGTGTTAACAGAATCCAGGCAGCTTCAGAATCACTTTATGTAATGCCTTTCCATCCGCGTCAAATTATAAGCTGTTTCTGTTTTCAGACTCTTTTTATAAATCCATGAGGGTCAGCTAGTGCCCAACATCCTATAGTGGGTTAGCCAATTCAACTGTTAATGTATCATATTTGATCTTTTTAGTTGCAGTGCTTAAATAAGCATTATTTTTTTGTCTAATAAGAGTGTAGCACCGTGTTTAAATACAGTTTTTACCATTTTGAAATGCATTAGTATTATATAATAAACAGTAAAACATTAATTTTATAAAGTGATTTATTATTTTATGTTATGATGTTCTTATAAAGTGTATATATGTATATTATTTACGACATTCTATACTTTAGTAGTTGAAATATAATCTATTTTAAATAAAATTGTTTAAACTAATACATAACTAATATATTTTAGCCAAAAATTATCGATTTTTTTTTTCTGTTTGTAAATGATGTATAATGTTTTTTATCCTATTAATTTGTTTATTTACCTATTTTTTTTAATGACCTATTTGCCAGATTTTGCTAATAAATAGTTTTGAGCCCTGTTCACACGAAGAACGATAACTATAAAGATAAAGATATAGTTCTAAAAATCATTCTCAATATTAAAGAATAGCAGAGTCCACACCAGAACTATAACGATAAAGGCACAGAGAAACAATATCCTTAGAATGTTAAAGCTGATCTGCGCCTCACTGCACACGCGTCTGCGACGCGTTATGGCTCCATGGGAACCGGAGCTGATCGTGGCCGATCTAGTCAGTGCTTGTGTTTATCTCGGCTCTCCGCGCAGCTTGGCTAAAAATAGTCTTTTGTGAGTTGTCACAGCATGGAGGACGGAACAAAACCTCATCGGAGCCGTAGTGCCGTGTCCGCACTGCACGACTATCTGAGGTAGCAGTCAGTCGCTGCTGTGTTCACATTGCACGATGGATCGGCGACTGGAGGTTACAAACTGCATGACTTTACAATAGGAAGAGTCGCAGACAACTCTGTCTGGTCCGCAAACTACGTTTCACAACAAAACACACGCGAGAAGTGATAAGGAAATAACGCGAGAACCCACGTGCGTCAGACCGGAGTTCTCTAGCAAGACTGGAATTATTTATAAAAATATATATATATATATATACCGTATTGTCTCGAATATAAGACAATGTTTTTTTTTCTTGGAAATACATCTGAAAAAACGCGGTGGTCTTATATTCAGGGTCTAGACTTTGACATGTCAATAATACACCCACAACAATAGGTGGCGCCAAATACGCATAAAACGAGTGTGCCATGAAATACGTAATGTAATGCGTGTTGTAAAGATCGTGAGTAAAAACAAAAGAAAAAGAAAAGCTTACAGCTGCATGAGTCGTGACGGTCACGTTAGCCTGATGGGACCAAACTCCCTTTGTGATTTTAAAACGTAAGACTTGAAGATTTGAAGACTACAGTAAGATTGAACTTCTACTGTTAAGAAGATTTTGGTAGGCTACTATTAGATGGATAGCCTAAATGTCCGAATTCAGATGGGCTACCTGTTTTGTATTTTTAATGGTATATCAAAAAGTGTATATTTTGTTGGTACATTTGACCAGTTTTTACCATACTTTCAAAACAAAAATTTAAATAGGAAAAATATGCAATATGAAAATAATTGAAGACAAAATGTGTTTTACTGAGAAAAAACAAGATTTGGTTTTTAAAAAGCCTTTTTTCAAAAGATTTTTTCAAAAGCCACAACACCTGACGTGTCCTGTTGATTGACTCCGCCAACGAATGGGAATGGCAGCGTAATCTGAAAGGAAGTGAGGTAATTGTATTTAAGGAGTAGTAAAGAGTGGATTTAGGAAGGAAGGAGGACGACGGTGATTGCAAATATCTGTGGTAAAAAGACGCAGGGTTATCCGCGAGTGCACACTTTGTATGGTGCTGGGCGATCGATTCAGTGTTCTGAGGAACGATTTCGCAGTCCAAACTGAGGATACCAGTGCGGAGTGTGTTCGGATGCGGGAGCTAAAGTGTGTGTTGCCCAGGTACCTTCCTTCATAGCCTCCAATTCGTCTTTCAAAGCTGAGTTCCAAGCTGACTTCTGGGGGAGTAGCAGCTCATCTGTACGGCTGATTGCACACGCCAAATGGCCAAGACCAAAGAGCTGTCAAAGGACACCAGAAACAAAATTGTAGACCTGCACCAGGCTGGGAAGATGGGAAGACCAATAGGTAAGCAGCTTGGTGTGAAGAAATCAACTGTGGGAGCAATTATTAGAAAATGGAAGACATACAAGACCACTGATAATCTCCCTCGATCTGGGGCTCCACGCAAGATCTCACCCCGTGGGGTCAAAATGATCACAAGAACTGTGAGCAAAAATCCCAGAACCACACAGGGGGACCTAGTGAATTTGGGAGAATGTCATATGGTCAGATGAAACCAAAATATAACTTTTTGGTAAAAACTCAACTTGTCTTGTTTGGAGGAGAAAGAATGCTGAGTTGCATCCAAAGAACACCATACCTACTGTGAAGCATGGGGGTGGAAACATCATGCTTTGGGGCTGTTTTTCTGCAAAGGGACCAGGACGACTGATCCGTGTAAACGAAAGCATGAATGGGGCCATGTATCGTGAGATTTTGAGTGAAAACCTCCTTCCATCAGCAAGGGCATTGAAGATGAAACGTGGCTGGGTCTTTCAGCATGACAATGATCCCAAACACACCGCCCGGGCAACGAAGGAGTGGCTTCGTAAGAAGCATTTCAAGGTCCTGGAGGGGCCTAGCCAGTCTCCAGATCTCAACCTCATAGAAAATCTTTGGAGGGAGTTGCAAATCCGTGTTGCCCAGCGACAGCCTCAAAACATTACTGCTCTAGAGGAGATCTGGATGGAGGAATGGGCCAAAATACCAGCAACTGTGTGTGAAAACCTTGTGAAGACTTACAGCAAACGTTTGACCTCTGTCATTGCCAACAAAGGGTATATAACAAAGTATTGAGATGAAATTTTGTTATTGACCAAATACTTATTTTCCACCATAATTTGCAAATAAATTCTTTAAAAATCCTACAATGTGATTTTCTGGATTTTTTTTTCTCATTTTGTCTCTCATAGTTGAGGTATACCTATGATGAAAATTACAGGCCTCTCTCATCTTATTAAGTGGGAGAACTTGCACAATTGGTGGCTGACTAAATACTTTTTTCCCCCACTGTATATAGCCTGCAAATTGTCTGTGAGCTGATTTCCAGCTACAAGGAGAAAAAGAAAAAGAGATTATGCAGGAGGGAGATGCAGGGAACAGGGATTGGGTGTTCTGCAAAGAAAGTTGGAGGTAAATCATTTTGCAGTTGCTGTTATGCTGATGTTGTGGCTGGTCAAGCAAATGTTTGTGCTTGTTTCTGTATGATATAATTGTTCATATATCTATTAAAATACTGATATTCTGATCGATAACTCCTCCCCGAACTTCCCTCTGCCCTGTATCTTGGTCTCTCATTGGCTGTAGGTCATCGCCGATGTAGTTTTCAGTCAGAAATCTTTGCACACAGCGTAATTGTGAATCGCTCCAGATATTTAGCATGCCAAATATTTTGCGGCCAACGTGTCGACGATTCCCTCAGATTGCGTCTTTGATAATTCACACTACGTGATTGTCACTCGCGTGAACGAGCACCGATTTGCCTCCGATTTCGGGCATCTTTCAAACTTTATCTGGAATGTCACTGTTTCTGTCACTGCAGCTTCCCGATCAGGCGAACGCGCGAAATCGTCTGCCTCATGAACATTTTTTTTTTTTTAAATGTAGTTAATATTTGCATAATTTACGATTTATTTTATCCACCCGCGACTGTTGTTTGTCATTTCTCCGATCACAAATGCAGACAGAGTTTTATGTTTATGCATAAATGACCGTAAAATTCATTATAATCAGTAATTATGTCCCCACTGGATGCAACAAATGCCTCGTTTGTAATGTGTTTTCATGTTTTTGAATCATCGCTCCAGCTGGACACGGCATCACAGTATGGTGAGGGGCGTAACATTTCCGTCACACGCTTGAGGTATTCGGCCAATCACAACGCACTGGATAGCTGGCCAATCAGAGCACACCTCGCTTTTTCAGAACGATGAGCTTTGTAAAAATCGACGAGATTCAAAAAGGCGGGGCATAGAGGAGAAACAATAATGTACAGTATGTGGAAAATAATGTGTTTTTTTTTTTTTTACTTTAAACCACATAAGCACATTTCATTACACCACATACACAAAATAATGTTCTTTTTAGCAACATCATATGACCCCTTTAACTTCGGGCCAGGCGCGTGCGCCCGATGAAACCGTCTATATAAAGCTTGAAGCATCAGAATCAGTATCGGCCGATCACGATGACAAGAAATCGGTACTCTGTTTCAGCTTCAAAAATCCTGATCGGAGCATCCCTAATTTTTAGAATGATTTTTTCCAGCTGATGAACCATACAAACATTGACAGCTAATCAGAATCCATCCTGCTGTAATGAGCTCAAGAATTTAAAGTGGCAGGTGCGCTTAGAATAAACAGACGATATCGTTCGCTGGTGTGGATGCTAATATCGTTATCGCGTTAAAGTTTTTGTTTACATAATATATGTATGTGTACTGTGTATTTTTATTATGTATATATAAATACACACATATGCATGTATATATTTCAGAAAAATGTTACTTGTATATATTAAATATATTTATTTATAATATAAATTATATGAATATAAATATAGACTAGGGCTGCACGATAAATCACAGCGGTAAATCTCCATCACGTGCGTGCTTTCACATTGAGCAGTATTAACTACACAGAGCCGTTGTTCACTGACGAGCTGCGCAAAACCACGTTCATATTTGCGTGATTTTTTGCGCAGCTCGTCAGTGAACAACGGCTCTGTGTAGTTAATGTTGCTCAATGTGAAAGCACGCAGGTGATGGAGATTTACCGCTGATTACAGAACCGGCTTTCTGACAAGATGCGCATTAAAAATCGCATGCGATTTATCGTGCAGCCCTAATATAGACATGTAAATACATGTAAATATTTTCAAAATATACACTGTATGTGTATTTATATATAGGCTACATAATAAATATACACAGAACACACGCATATTACACAAACAAAAACTTTTATTATGGTTGCGATTTAATCGCGATGTATTTTTTTTAATTATTTAAAAATATTTATTTTTACATAAAATTGTTCAGAATTATAGATGTTACATTTCCTTTTCTTCAAAGTTCATCTGAGGCGAAGAGTTTTGTAACATCAAAAAATAACACACTTTACCTTTACTTTGACCTTTGAGACATGAGTGCTGTAGGATGTCCCAGTGTGACATGTTGTCCATGAACCCAGCTGTATGTCTCTATTGTGTGTGTGTGTCTGAACGTTATCAGGATGTTTCCTGGGTGTTTTATTGAGAGAAAGGGAGTCTCTGCCCTCTGAGGCTTTACTGAGGATTTATTCCCATAGCAACAAGCTCTTATCACCTCAGCCAATCACAATTCAGAATAAACTCTCCCCGTGTATCTCTCTCTGACACACACACACACACACAGTGGTTTAGTATGTTGCTTTCAAAAGTCTGTCTACTAAACTAAAATGCCAGGTCATCATATTTTTATTGGTTTGTTGGGAAATGTATATCAGGTTGAGAATTGAAATGTATTTATTGGCTGAAACAGTAGTTTCATATTTTAGTGTTACCTTTCATACTTTTGTTTTATTAATATTTTCATGTTAACTGTTTCTAGATATTTAGAAGGTAGTTCCATTGTGACAACATGCCCCACCATTATTAGTTCAATGAGTTTTCAGCAAACCGTGATTTTTCGTGGGCAATAATGATGTAAATGCAAGTAAAATAGTTGTTTTTTAGCTGAGACTTTAAAGTTTGAGTATATAGGAGTTGACTTTTAAAAATAGACCTACGCTGAGAAATAAGTAAAAGTGTGACAGTCTCTCCTATATGGGACACATCAAGCCTGAATGCACATGTCCATATTAATTCATAAAAATTGATTGTTCAATGAATTCTTTCACCTCTTGTGTCCTTTCCTTGTTTGCGTAATGAAAGGTGTTTCCTCGCTCAGATTTCATCTGTCCCAGATTGCCTCGATCTTCCTTATGTGACTCAAATGCGACTGTTTTAAATGGATTCTAGTAAGCATTGTTCTTACATGATGTTCATCAGCCCGAAGCCAAAAACATTATGCTGTTTGGAATGCTGTTATATCACGTACCCGGAAAAACAATTTCCACCAATAATTCCCTGCTTTCCAGCAGTGTTAACAGGTCACAGAACACACCCATCATGCACTGCATAATGCACACGCACAATATGATCAGACACTCACACAAGCTTTGATTCTTTGCATTATTTATCAGCATGATCCTCCTTAAGTCGACGGTTAGTATCACTACTGAGTCAGTCATATAATGCGCGCACACACAGTGCAGTGAGGAGTGGGATGAGGGCCAGTTCTGTTAGACCAGTGCTAATGACTGTGACTCACAGAACAAATGTCTTACTGCGTGTATGCAATGGTTTTTTGAAACTCTGGGCCAAATGTCTCAGCACGCTCACAGGGAACCGACCCAAAGACCAACAGTATATAAAACAGTTTTGAAAGGGTCTTCATAGTTGCCAAATATCATGTTTGCATGCTCTTGTTATTATTTTAGGTATTTTCTCTCTTTTAATTAATTAAATGTTGATCTTTAGTCTGTCATTTCTTATGTAGAGTAAGGGTCTTTAATAAGTGATAGTAATGGTCAACTGATGTGAATTTTTTAGTGGTTGACGTCTAGGGAGTAGGGTGGATTATTATTAGTAGTATATAAGGAAATATTATGCAATTTTATAATACTTTGTTGCATATTTTTATTTATATAGAGAGACTTCTCGCATACACTGAAATTTTTTTTTCCTTATCTCCTTTTTAATTATGTTTATACATTTTTTTACCTTTCTTTTATTACCAATTTACCAGATTTTTTTTTTGCCATTTATATGGCCTCAGACAATCAAATAAATTGGTTTTATGTATGACCGATTTCTCATAATGGCCCAATTTCATTTGATTAATCAACCTGTCTGATATATTAGGTTAATATATTGGTATATTAATAATATTGGTTTATTAATAATATATTGTATTATTAATCTTCCTTATGCGTCTATCTTTATTTAATCCTATGTGCATTTCCCCTCTGCATATTCCTTTCTCTTTGTCTCGAGTATGTTTATTAATTTATTCAGCTTATTAATATTATATATTGAAAATTTTATGTGTTATATAAAAATGTATAAAAATTATATATTTGTAACTAATAT
>NW_015505937.1:115275-119310 GCF_001515645.1 Sinocyclocheilus grahami
ATACATACATACACACAAACTTGAAAGATTTCATCTTTTTGCATGTAAAATTTTGATCCTATTTGTCTACCTTAAAGTATGTTTATACATTTTTTTACCTTTCTTTTATTACCAATTTACCAGATTTTTTTTTTGCCATTATATGGCCTCAGACAATCAAATAAATTGGTTTTATGTATGACCGATTTCTCATAATGGCCCAATTTCATTTGATTAATCAACCTGTCTGATATATTAGGTTAATATATTGGTATATTAATAATATTGGTTTATTAATAATATATTGTATTATTAATCTTCCTTATGCGTCTATCTTTATTTAATCCTATGTGCATTTCCCCTCTGCATATTCCTTTCTCTTTGTCTCGGTTCCGCTCTCTTTTGTGTACTTTGTACTTGGTACTTTAATTCAATTTTACAATTTTAATTGTTTCTCTTTTTCCTTCTTTTTCAGTCACTCTCATTCTCCTGGCTCGATGGCCGCAGTTGTGAGGAATTCTGATTGGTCATGCGGTCGCTGCACCTTTCTTAACTCCAGCGGCTCCTTGCGGTGCTCTATTTGTGAAGCTCCTCGGCAGAAGCCGGATTTGAACCATATTTTGCGCCTCAGCAGTGCTGAGGAACCTCGCTGGTCCTGCCCCCGCTGCACTCTGACCAATCACCATGGATTAGGCTCGTGTTCTGTGTGCGGAGCAGCTCCAGTTACACCCAACGGACCCCTCCCACCCAAGCAGCCCCCACCCACTCCAGTAGAGCCCGCCTCCAGCCCAGAAGCCAAAGGTCAGGTAGCCAATGGGGAGTCCCAGTTCGCCGAACCCAACGGGGAGGTGTCTGTAGGAGGGGAGGGGTCATCAGAGTGGGCGTGTCCTCGCTGTACTTTAGTAAACACTCCGGTGGCTTTATCGTGCTCGGCATGCGGCGGTCCGAGGAAACTCTCCTTACCAAAAATCCCTCCCGAAGCGCTAGTGGTCCCAGAAGTGCGCACACCCGTGGTGGGGTTTCCCACTCAAACGGCAGGAGCGTCCGCGCCGCTTCTCATTGATCTGACTGAAGATTCTCCACCCCAAGCACCTTCCGAAACCCCGTCTCCGCCCCCCGTCCCGTTTCTGCCCCCTTCCCTGTCCTCGCTTCAAAATAACCCTGTGCCTCGCAGCCGAAGGGAAGTCCCACCCCCTGGACGTCCTCTAAACCCCACCCCCTCACCAACATCGCCCTCAACATGCCCTCCTACCAAAACCAAGCCCCTCCCACCATCAGACAACTACCCAATCAAGCGCCTCGGCGTGCTGGAAGAGGAGGAGCCTAACAACCCTGCACCTCCAATCACGTCTCCGCCCTCTTGGAAGTGCCCCGGATGCTCCACCCCCACAGCTCCTCCCTCGTCATCTGCCGGGCGTTGTGATGCATGTCGAGGGTCATGGCCGGGTTCGGGCGCCGACGTCATTGACGTACTGGGCGAGTCTGTGCGATTCACGCCGGCGTCGCCGTCCAGTCCAGACTTCAGCTCATGGGCGTGTTCCAAATGTACGTTGCGCAACCCGACAGGCGCGGGCCACTGCACGGCCTGCGGATCATCCAAATTGCACGGTTTCTCCGAGCCGTCCAACTGCTCGTCTTGTTCTCGGAAACAACCGCACTCCCACATGCGTGCCTTTACTTCCACCTCCTCTTCCTCCATCTCGTCCCCGTCGGCGCAGGACAAGAGCGCCTGTCAGTGGACATGTCCTGCCTGCACGCTGTTGAACGAAGTGAGGATGAAGCATTGCGCGGCGTGTCACACCCCGCAGCAGTACCTCAATCAGCGCAAAATCGGAAAGCCTCTCAAACGCCGGGAGAGCATGCATGTGGAAGCCCGCAGGCGCACGGATGAGGGAGAGGCCAAGGAATTGTGGGAAAATATCGTCAGCTTTTGTAGAGAGGTAAGACACTGTCAGTTTGATTTGGGGAAAAAAATTATATAGTAATTTTTAATAGGGCTGGGACAATAAATCGATGCGTTGCGATTCGTAGGTCGATTCTGAGATTATCGGAATGCATCGCGATTCTTTCTGGAATCGATTCTGAGCTTAGTTTTTAACAGCAGATGGCACTCTAGTCTAGTTTTTAACCGCACACTCAAATGCTCACAAAGAAGAGCCCTTGTGCGTTCGGCTGAGTAACGTAAATGGTTAAATGTACTTGCACCTTTTATGCTTTTATGACGTGAGATTAATGTAAATACAGCCCTCTATGAACACCCTTGTAATTCGCTTCAACCTTTTCAAACTTTATGAATGATTATTTTATGTTCAAGTGGTGTGTGTGTAAGGAACTGTAAGCAAGCACAGAACGGCTGTTTCTAATGCGTGCATTGCTGATGTTAAAAATTAAGTTCAGAATCGATTCAACAGAGAAGCGCAATGCATTCCGATAATATCAGAATCAATGCAGAACAATTACTCAATTCGCAATGCATCGATTTATTGTCCCAGCCCTAATTTTTTAAGTAGCGTCTAGAAATTCTTACTTTTTTGGCGTATATGATATTGATTTGAACAAATATCGTCCGATACTCCATTCTACAGAGTCCCGCAAATGATGTGCAGAAAAAAAAAATTTCTTAATTTGTGGCCACGTTTTAAATTAAATGTATTAATTTGTTCCCTTGTTTTAGGTAAATTTTCTGTCACTTGAATTTATTTAAATTGTGAACATTATTTAACTAAAAAAAAGTTAGTAGCCACGATTTACCTAAAATACGCGAACAAATGAATAAGTCCTGGGAATGATAACGTAGTTTAAGTGATATTACAATGATATTAAAATGAATTCCAGTAACAGAAATGTTATCAGAATTGGTGAATTCGATTTAAATTGTCCATTTAATTTAATCCTGAAAGATGCACAATGTTTTCCATGTAAAAATATGTAGATAAATGTATTTTATTAATTAGGCTAGGGTTATTTTAGAGTTAAATTAAAATTATTATTATGTAGTTCTTCATTTCAAAAACATAATTATTTTAGCAAAGGAGTCCCGCAAATGATGTGCAGAAAAAATTTTTTTCTTAATTTGTGGCCACGTTTTAAATTAAATGTATTAATTTGTTCCCTCGTTTTAGGTAAATTTTCTGTCACTTGAATTTATTTAAATTGTGAACATTATTTAACTAAAAAAAGTTAGTAGCCACGATTTACCTAAAATACGCGAACAAATGAATAAGTCCTGGGAATGATAACGTAGTTTAAGTGATATTACAATGATATTAAAATGAATTCCAGTAACAGAAATGTTATCAGAATTGGTGAATTCGATTTAAATTGTCCATTTAATTTAATCCTGAAAGATGCACAATGTTTTCCATGTAAAAATATGTAGATAAATGTATTTTATTAATTAGGCTAGGGTTATTTTAGAGTTAAATTAAAATTATTATTATGTAGTTCTTCATTTCAAAAACATAATTATTTTAGCAAATTTTTTAAAAACTATTTTTTACATGATATCCAAAATACTATATTATACATATCGTTTAAAAGTTTGGAGTCTGTACAATTTTAAAGGGGTCATATGATGCTTTTTTAAAGATCATTATTTTGTGTATTTGGTGTAACAAAATATGTTGACATGCTTTAATGTTCAAAAAACATTATTTTTCTAATACTGTACATTATTGTAGGTCCTCTATGCCCCGCCTCTCTCAAACACGTCGTTTTCAACAAAGCCCCCTCCTTTGACAAGCGCAGTCTGCTCTGATTGGCCAGCTGACACAGTGCATTGTGATTGGCCGAACTCCACAAGCACGCGTCGGAAATGTAACACCCCTTACCATAATCGCGAGCTTCAGCTTTCAAAGTAAATATCAAGACCGTTAATAATGTGGTTACTTTTACCATCAGTTCAAGCCTGAAAGAGCAACAGAGTCGCGTGACAGACACAGTGATGATGCAGTACACAAGCCGCGGTTAAGACGGCTGACGTGCTATGATTTCTGACAGGCAGTTCACTCTCCTGTGATGTGACCCTGTTCCCCTCACACACACACACACACACAC
>NW_015505937.1:120295-133067 GCF_001515645.1 Sinocyclocheilus grahami
TTTTTTTTTTTTTTTTAGAAATAGCCTTTGTGCACAGCCAGCCTTGTACTCTTCTAGGTTCAAAAAACCGTCTTCCATAAAATGCGTTGCACAAATTCGAACATCTGGGTTGTGCTGTTCTGTTGTAAATAAATCTTAACCAATGTTTCCTAATTGCATCTACTTCCGGAAGGCCAAATAAAGTGCTTTTGCTTTCGCACTGAAACACACAGCGTCTCCCTGACATGCTGCTTCAACACTAACTGCGGTTACTGAAACCACACCTTCTTTCTTTGCGTGCACATTTGGGCAGTATGCTCATATATTTACACATAGTGACGTAGACATGTGGGGGCGTGTTACAACGAGCCGTTTTTGGTAGGCGTCGTTGACTCTTAACTTTTATAAAGAATATCTCTTTGGATTTGAGACTTTAGTCTTTGTAACTTTACAGATCTTCTTTATGCACCAAGAGCTTGTAACACTCCAAAGAGAAAGGACAAATTGAAATCGTATCATATGACTCCCTTAATATGTTTTTGAAAGAAGTCTCTTATGCTCACTAAGGCTGCATTTACTTGATCCAAAAATACAGTAAAATTGTGAGATATTATTACAATTTAAACTAACAGTTTTCTATGTGAATATATTATAAAATGTAATTTATTCCTGTGATCAAAGCTGAATTTTCAGCATCATTACTCCAGTCTTCAGTGTCACATGATTCTTCAGAAATCAATCTAATATGCTGCTTTGCTGCTCAAGAACCAAATTCAAGACCTTATCCAACACAATAGATGTACTTTATTAATTATTAATGAACCATCTGTTTTGATATCAGTTTAAATGTCCGTGATCGATACATCGGTGCATCTCTAGTGGTCTAATTTGTAGTGTTGACTGTATACTGTAATATATATCTCTTTATTAGACACTTGACCCGCCTAAATACTCATGTTCCATTATCTAAACATCCTGCTACTCTATTCTGTTGACATTTCATTGGTATCAAACCGCAGCTCTGTTTTTGATGCTGAGCCAATATCAAAAACACACACACACGGAGCATAAAAACAGCGGCGGCCCTCATATCTCCTAAATATTTGATATATTTCTGACCTTCTTGGAGGAGAAAATGCTCAGACTTTGTGTTTGAGGACATGATGAATGCATGTTGTTCAGCTCGTGATGGTCTGTTCAGACAAAAGGGAGCGTCCCGCAGAAGTTAATGGCCGTGTGCTCTTGTGAGTCGAGTGTGTAATGATTCACTGCCGACGGGGCTGAAATGCAAATACCCAACTTCTTGTTCTTGATCTTTTTCCATATTCAATAAAAGGTTTCATAAAAGAACACAAAGGTGTTTAGGCACTTTATCATTTACAGTTGAAACTGCTCTAAGCGAAGTACTTCATCTTTTAAATTGAACAACTCCCTTAGTTCTGGGACTCATAAATACAAGTTCAGCAGGAGTTTTCCTTTCAGATATGTTTCTAGGAACTTCGAAACTCCTTGATATCTCTGATGTCCTGAGAAATAGATATGTCTTGGTTCATTTTTATATTTTAGTCAAATCAGATTGACCTTTGTATTTTCTGCTCTTAAAGACCTGTGATGTGTGAAGGTTGAAATCAAGACGAGCCACAGTTTGATGCCAGTGAGAGCTTATGATCTTTTCACAGAATGTTCTTTACCTTATGAAGGATGATTTTACATAGAAAACCAAATAAATCACCAAAAAATGACTTTCACAGCCAGGGTCACATTTAATAAAAATGTATGTGAAACAGTATGTATTATGCACAGTGTTGGAGGAAACGAGTAGCACAAGTTATGTAATAAGATTACTTTTTTCAGGTAACTAGTAGGGCCTTTGCAGTTGCCAAAAATACAACTTTTGGATTTTTTATTATTAAAAATAAATAAGCAAGCTCAGCTCAGGTGACAAAAAGTAACACAGAAGTAACGTAATGCATTACTTCCCAACAAATGTAACTAAGTATCACAATTAGTTACTTTATGGAGTACCGCAATATCATAACAAATTACTTTTAAAAGTAACTTTTTATGCATTCAAACACTATTTTTTGTCACGTGACCTCAAGTGGCATCCTGTTTAGTTGTGCACACATTCATTTCAGCCCCAGGCTAGTCATGTAGGAGTGAAATGTTCACAGTGTCGCTCTTATCAAACCAACCTCGCGCTGGTGTGCTTCTCAGGTTTTTAAGCGCTCTGGCGGTGCTAGCGGAGCGGCCCGAGTTGGTGGAGCGTGTGATGATCACCAGAACCATATGCCAGGAGGGAGCGTATCAGGTGCGTCTCTGTAAAGACGGGACGTGGACCACGGTTCTGGTGGATGACATGCTGCCCTGCGACGAATACGGATTCCTGCTCTTCTCACAGGTTTGTGTTGCTGCGCTTGAGTTTGTTTGTTAGGACTGATTTTATAAGTGCTTGCAATTAATAGACTAATCATGATTATTTGAGATAACTGCCTTCAATGAGCAGTTTCAACTTTCAAATATTGTCATCCAAAGTAAATAATTGCAAATTTTTTACCTACAGTACCAAACAACCAGAGGTGGCGAAAAATGAATTGTAACAGCAAATAGTTTTGATACATACATATTGGAACCAGATCTACATTTATCTGAAAAATAAAGACAACATTTCTTTTTAAATTAAATTTAAATTTATTTTTTTAATTAAATGAAATAAAGAATTGCATGTTTTTACTTACTAAACAATGTCATGTAGCAATAAATTATAAGTCAATTGTAAAATAATTATGTAATATTTTGAATAATAATTATGTATGCTATTATTGATTATTATTATATATATGCAAATATTTTAGACCTTTGCTGGAAAGTATTTAATAGATTGTTTAAAAAAAGAATGTTCTTTACATTATGAAGGATGATTTTATGTAAAAAAACAAATAAATCACCAAAAAATGACTTTCGCAGCCAGGGTCACATTTAATAAAAATGTATGTGAAACAGAATGTATTATGCACAGTGTTGGAGGAAGTGCATTGCAAGTAACATGAGTTATGTAATCAGATTACTTTTTTCAAGTAACTAGTAAGGCCTTTACAGTTGCCAAAAATACAGCTTTTGGATTTTTTATTATTAAAAATAAATAAGCAAGCTCAGCTCAGGTGACAAAAAGTAACACAGAAGTAACGTAATGCATTACTTCCCAACAAATGTAACTAAGTATCACAATTAGTTACTTTATGGAGTACCGCAATATCATAACAAATTACTTTTAAAAGTAACTTTTTATGCATTCAAACACTATTTTTTGTCACGTGACCTCAAGTGGCATCCTGTTTAGTTGTGCACACATTCATTTCAGCCCCAGGCTAGTCATGTAGGAGTGAAATGTTCACAGTGTCGCTCTTATCAAACCAACCTCGCGCTGGTGTGCTTCTCAGGTTTTTAAGCGCTCTGGCGGTGCTAGCGGAGCGGCCCGAGTTGGTGGAGCGTGTGATGATCACCAGAACCATATGCCAGGAGGGAGCGTATCAGGTGCGTCTCTGTAAAGACGGGACGTGGACCACGGTTCTGGTGGATGACATGCTGCCCTGCGACGAATACGGATTCCTGCTCTTCTCACAGGTTTGTGTTGCTGCGCTTGAGTTTGTTTGTTAGGACTGATTTTATAAGTGCTTGCAATTAATAGACTAATCATGATTATTTGAGATAACTGCCTTCAATGAGCAGTTTCAACTTTCAAATATTGTCATCCAAAGTAAATAATTGCAAATTTTTTACCTACAGTACCAAACAACCAGAGGTGGCGAAAAATGAATTGTAACAGCAAATAGTTTTGATACATACATATTGGAACCAGATCTACATTTATCTGAAAAATAAAGACAACATTTCTTTTTAAATTAAATTTAAAAAAAATTTTTAATTAAATGAAATAAAGAATTGCATGTTTTTACTTACTAAACAATGTCATGTAGCAATAAATTATAAGTCAATTGTAAAATAATTATGTAATATTTTGAATAATAATTATGTATGCTATTATTGATTATTATTATATATATGCAAATATTTTAGACCTTTGCTGGAAAGTATTTAATAGATTGTTTAAAAAAAGTGTTTTAAGCATTGTAAAAATTGTAATATTTTAAATGAATTTATTATTTAAAAAAATCTCAAATGAATCCGCATGAGAAAAATAAGTAAACAAGATTAAAATGTTGTATTTATCGTAAAATAATTTAAAATAATTATGTATGCAGTTATTAGTGATTACGTATGCAAATATTTTAGACTGTTACTGGAAAGCATTTAAAAAGTTAGTGAAAAGTGTTTTAAACGTTGTAAAGATTTTAATATTTTAAATGAATTCAACTTTTATTTTAAATATTGTTATTACTGAATATAACTGTATACATTTTATATACTACTATTAGCATTAAAATGTTATTATGATTAAATATATAGAACCTAATTATATTTTAAAAAAATTATATTTAAATATTTTTGTTTACAAAGGCTTTTTATTACAAAGTAGTGTGTATAGGCAATTCTAAATTGTATTTTTGAAAAAAAAATTTTTTACTGCAAACATTACATCCCTGTTGGTTGCTTTACTTCCTGCTAATGGCTTGTGTTAATATTTTAATCTCTCTTTTTTTCTGTGTTTTTCTCTGGGACAGGCTCAGCGGAGGCAGCTGTGGGTCGCGCTGATAGAAAAGGCTCTGGCGAAGCTGCATGGCTCATATTTTGCGCTGCAGGCCGGTCGTGCCATCGAGGGTTTGGCGACGCTCACTGGCGCCCCCTGTGAAAGTCTGATGCTGCAGGTCAGCTCAACCAACCCCCGTGAAGAGCCCATCGACACGGACCTCATATGGGCTAAAATGCTCAGCTCCAAGGAGGCGGGGTATGGCGACATGCTCCAGATTATTAGACTAATTGTCCTGTAATTTGAGCTCTGTAATTTATTCACTGTGCTCTGGACTCGCTAATTTCAAGGCACATTATAAGATGACAAGGCATCTTTTGTCCTTTGTAATAAAGGCAAAAAGCCAATAAATGAATTAAAAGAAAAGGCCTCTAAAGTGCATTACTACAAATTGGATCAATACAAAGTATTTCTGGGCTACTTGGCAATTACAGGACGATTAGTGTCCACATACTAGCATTAGTTATACATACAGTATCAGCAGAATAATGCAAATTATATTGCAAAATATTGATAATGATATTAATTTATAAGTATTATGTCTATAATTATTATTGTAGAATTTATATCTAAAAGACACACTGTTGGATATTTTCAACCATTATTTAAAAGTTGTTGTAATCATTTTATATGAAGTAATTAAACTAATATAAACTAAAATATTTGTTTATTAATTTTCTGTCCATCTGTTTATTTGTGATTCTGATTCAAATTTATATTTGATTTTGAATCTAAAAATTGGAATAAAAATATTATTCACAAAATAATAATAATAAATGATTCAGCTAAAAATATAAATAAACAAGGTTAAAATGTTGTATTTTGAGTTTTATGTGCTGTAAAGTTATTTGTTAATTTGAATATTCATATGGTATTTATATAGCAGGGTTTGTATGTATTATAGTTAACTAAAATCATTCAAAAAAACGTATTTTTACTTTTTTAATTAAATACAAAAATAAATGTGTTTTAGTTTTCAAAATGTACTTATTTTCATTTTGTTTAGCTTGATGTACTAAAATAACTACAACTGAAATAAAATGTAATAAAAACTATAAAGGCATATTTAAAAATAAAAAATTACCAAAAATGCACAATAAAATACTAAAAATGTAACTTAAATTTAATTGCTAATGGACTATATGTAAACTAATTCAAAATTATGAAACGGAGAGTTCCGGTCCTTGATTCTGATTGGCTGAGCCGCGTTCGAAGCTGTTGTAAATTACTCTACAAACACACACCTTTGTGTACCTGTTTACGTTTGTGTGTTGCTCGGCAGCCACTTAGCTGGAACCACAACTGATTCTGAGGAACTACGTTGTTTGGTGGAAGAATACTGTTTTTATTAATATCATTACACTTTATTTGCTTTGTGAAACCTTACTACGTGTATGGAATAACCGTTTTATAAAAGCAATAAGCCCCGTGAAGCCGTGGTTTACAGTGAATTTATAACAGCTAAGGGAGTTTTAGGCACTCCGCTTCGTGTTGTGCCTAACAACGCCCCTTAGCTGTTATTAATTCACTGTAAACCACGGCTTCACGGGGCTTATTGCTTTATTATAATAAAAAAAGTATCAAAGATACTAAAAAAAAATCACTGTTCTGATAGTAGTGTAATTGTGAAGTGAGTTACGATGTTTGGGTTTGAGATCGTTCTCTGTGTGTGTCTCAGCTTTCTGATGGGGGCGTCCTGTGGTGGCGGGAACATGAAGGTGGATGATGCTGTATATGAGTCTCTGGGGCTCCGCCCCCGACACGCCTACTCCATTCTGGACGTCAGGGATGTTCAGGGCTACAGGTCAGACACGTTCACAACATGCATTCTGTGAAATAAGGGTTTGTTCACCCATACGACAGAAAATATGATATATAGCACTCTATTTTGTTGGGGTGTAAGTTAACTGTACACGTATTCACACTAAAAATGTTCAGTATGGGTCTTTTTGGGTCAGTAAGCAGTGTTGTTTTAACCACTGTATATGCAGAAGTTAATTTGAATCTCCTCATTTCAATGACACAATATCAATTCTTAAATCATAAGATTGATTATTTAGTCTGTGCTGTTTCAGTGAATAAAACTTTATTAGACATTATATAGCGCACCTCCCGTCCTATAATCGCAATAAGCTTTGCGTTTAGTTAATTTCGATAAGAAACAAAATCTCATCTTTCACGCTCTGTCAGTTTTATGAGGAAATTCAAGCTATAAATGGCATTTTGTTGCTCTTTGATGTGTCGTGACCGATCGCTGTATAATCGTGATGATCCCTTTCTTTTACTACTAGTTAGAGCATGAAATAAACATGAATAAGACATGAAATAAGTCACTCATTTAGTGTTTCAACTGCAGAAACACCTCAATAAATCAGCTTGTAAAAAAAAATAGCATTACATTTACCTCAGGCAAGTCATCAGTGTCCACAACTCATTTGTTCGCTAAAATAATGAAGTCTAGGGAAGAGTGTTTCGCTAAATATATGCACTGTATTAGCCTATATATTTATTATATTTACTTAACCTGTTAGTGATGTCTTAATTACTTAATGAAAAAGTTATGATTATGAACAAATTGGAGAAACAAATGTATAATTAGATTTAAGTTCATGTAAAAACTGTATTATGTATAATTTACATTTGTATACAATTTTTTTTAGTTCAGTTTTGATTATTATATTTAAAAATAAATAGCAATTGAATTTAATACTTTGGTTTGCTTTGTTAATCTTTAATATCTAGTAATATGCAATTAATACTTTACAGCATTAGCTGTAGAGATTTATTTTTTTATTTTAATTGAATTCATTTAAAGACAGAGCCACAATTTGTACAGTAATCCACTGTTTAATGAAAGAGTACGTTTATTTGCGGTTTCTGAAAACATACCAAACCATGACTTCAAAACCAAACATTTTTTGTGTGTACCATTACACACCTACTGCTTTGCATATAATGAAAATAATTCATGCAGTTATGCCAAGAACAAAAAAGTAGTCCATCTAGGTTTTCTGAGGTCATGCAGTAGCATGCATGAGGAAGTGAGTTGTTTTTATATCGGGAGCCACGCGTGCACTCATTATGACAGAACAATAAAAGCGCCGCTCCCGTGTCAGTAAAGCAGGACAGAGCTGTAAATCTGGAGCGCTTCTCGTTTGTGTTCAGGCTGCTGCGTTTGAGGAACCCCTGGGGCCGGTTCTCCTGGAACGGCTCGTGGTCAGACGAGTGGGCCGACTGGCCGCAGCACCTGCGTCACGAGCTCATGGCTCACGGCAGCAGCGAAGGCGTCTTCTGGATAGAATACGGAGACTTCATTAAGTGAGTCATTAAGTGCTTCATCTGTGTTACATTGACCTTTAATCTGAGATGAGCTTCATCAGAGCTTTCCATAAATAAAGAGCACCTCATTAGTGGTCAGAAGTGGTTCAGAAGTGGTGTGAATGTGCCGGAGGTGGATGGCCTGTGTATTTGTATTGTATTATATTATGTTTGTTTTTTTCTCTGAAAATTGTTTAAAAATGTTTTAAAATTCATTCAATTTTAAATTCATTTTAAATTATATAAACATATATAAATATGCTGTATATTATTTGTATTTTATTATGTAACCTATTCGATTTCGATTTTTTTTATTATATACATATGAGCAAATGAGATGAACTTGGGGGGAAAAAACAAGACATTTTACACCTTATTTATTTATTTTAAATTATTAAAATCTACATTAATAAAAAAACATATTTTATGCTATTTTTATATTGCAAAAAAGTAAAAATATTGCTTGAAAATATGCTTTTTGAAAACAAAAAATATGCGTTAGAAAAAATTATATTTAAATTAATTAATTTTATTTCATATAAACATTATTTAATGATGACATGAGACCTGCTTTAAATTTGAAAGACTTTTTACATGATATTTAGGCTATTGAAAATATTACGTTAACATTTTAATTGTACATATTATTTAATGGTGGCAAATGAGATCTACATACATTAGAAAATGAAAAAAGAGACTTATTTACATCGTATTTATTACAAATGTTAAAAATATATTAATTTTATGTTAAATGCATATTTAATAAATACAAACAATATCTACATAAATGTAAAAAATAATGATTTATTTTACACCATATTTGTTACGGATATTATATTACAATTCAGTTACTTTAATATGATATACATTTTTAATATTTAATATTATTTTCAAATTTATGTAGATTTCATATGCTATAATTAAAGACATTTAACAATTCTTATTAAAAAATATTAAGATATGTATAATGTTGGCAAAGGAGATCAAATGATTTACATATTTATTAGATTTTAAATAATTATTTTAACAATTGTTACATTTTATAAACATTTTATACATGCTCTTTAATGATTGTAAATGAGATGGACAAAATAATTATATTTGTGTAAACATTATTTTAATTCCAATCAGGTATTGTTATCAGCTGATGCACTAATTGGCCAAAATACACAATCATCCACCAGACCAGCATATCAGTCTATCATTAGATCTAGTTAAATAACTAGAGCACAAAAACCCTGTTATTTAATTTGTGGTGATTGTATCTTATGTGTGCAGGTACTTTGATTCGGTGGATATCTGCAAGATTCATCCTGATTGGCAGGAAGTTCGTCTGCAGGGCTGCTTCCCGTGCCGGGCGAGTAAACCGGTGACCGTCACCGCCCTCACGGTCCTGGAGAGAACCGCGCTGGAGTTCGCCCTCTTCCAGGAGGGCAGCAGGTAAATAACAGCCAAATGAATAAAGAATGAGACATGAAATATTAATCATGAAACAACAACAACATAAGTTCTGTGTCACTCCTCCAGGCGTTCGGACACGGCCGACAGTCACCTGTTGGATCTGTGCATCATGGTCTTCCGGGCCTCGTTTGGGAACGGGAATAAGCTGGTCCTGGGACGTCTGCTGGCGCACAGCAAGCGCGCGGTGAAGAAGTTCGTAGGATGTGACGTGATGCTGGAGCCGGGAGAGTACGCGGTTGTCTGCTGTGCCTTTAATCACTGGCAGATGGACCTGACGGGCGCTTTGACACCAGGTACACAAACACACACACGCTTAATTACAACAAACACTCTGGAATCATTAAGCAGGAATCATTTTAGATGAGATAAAAGGGTTAGTTCACCCAAAAATGAAAAGTCTGCCATTAATTACTCACCCTCATGTCGTTCCAAACCCGTAAGACCTTCATTCATCTTCAGAACACAAATTAAGATATTTGATGAAATCCGAGAGCTCTCTGACCCTCCCATAGACAGCAACACAACTGAAATGTGACCCTGGAGCACAAAAGCAGTAAGTCAAGTCGCTGGGGTATATTTGTAGCAATAGCCAACAATACATTGTATGGGTCAATTATTGATTTTTCTTTTATGCCAAAAATCATTAGGATATTAAGTAAAGATCATGTTCCATGCAGGTATTTTGTAAATTTCCTTCTGTAAATATATCAAAACTTAATGTTTGATTAGTAATATGCATTGCTAAGTATTTCATTTGGACAACGTTAAAAGTGATTTTCTCAATATTTAGATTTTTTTTGCACCCTCAGATTCCAGATTTTTATTCAGCTTCAGCTTATTTATTCAGCTTTCAGATGATGTATACATCTCAATTTCGAAAAATTGACCCTTATGACTGGTTTTGTGGTCCAGGGTCACAAATGTTCCCAGTCCCAGAAACGTAGCAAGGACATCAGTGGCTCATCAGTGGTTTTACGAGAATACTTTGTGTGCAAAGAAAACAAAAATAACAATTTATTGAACAATTGTTCTCCCCCGCAACACCGTCTTCCGCCGTTATCGAGAGTAGCACAATGCATGCGCGCACTTTCCTCTGAACGTAATCAGCGTTGTTTATGTTCATTGGATTACGTTCAGGGGAAACGCGCGCATGCGTCTTGATACTCTCGATAATGGCGGAAGACGGTGTTGCGGGGGAGAAGAATTGTTAAATAAAGTTGTTGTTTTTTTCCTTTGCGCACAAAAAATATTTAAGTTGGACTGTTTGGACATGGACTGTTTACCGATCTCCTTGCTACGTTTCTGGACCTGGGAACATTTCAGTTGTGTTGCTGTCTATGGAGGGTCAGAGAGCTCTCCGGTTTCATCAAAAAATATCTTAATTTGTGTTCCGAAGATGAACGAAGGTCTTACGGGTTTGGAACGACATGAGGGTAATTAATGACAGACTTTTCATTTTTGGGTGAACTATGCCTTTAAGAAAGCATGCGAGTGTTTTTATAGTGTCCAGCCCCACCAACGATCGCAGACCCAGTCAGGATTTCCCAGGGTACATCTTAGCCATCTACAGCTCCAGACAGGTGATGGTGGAGCAGGTGGAGGCCACACACACCACGCTCGCCGACGCCATCATCCTGCTGACGGAGAACAAGGGAGAGAGACATGAGGTATGGAGAACTTTCACTATCATTTCTCCAGTGCATGAAGATAAATATGTAAATGGCTAACACTTTAGATTATGGAACACATGTTCACTATTAACTAAGAGTTTCCTTCGCCAAACTCCTAATTTGCTGCTTATTAATAATTAGTAAGGCAGTTGTTAAGTTTAGGTATTGGGTCGGGTTAAGGGATCTAGAATATGGTCATGCAGAATAAGGCATTAATGTGCGCCTAATATGCATGCTAATAAGCAACTAGTTAATACTGAGATTTGTTTCTTTTTAAAAAAGTGTTACTGTATAATTTTATTAATTCTGTTTTTTTTTTATTTGCGAGGAATTTTTAGAAATCACACTGAGCAGAATAAAACTGTTATATGATGAGAAAATGGGTTTACTTTGTATGTTTATGATTTCATGTAATTTATTGAGATTGTCATTTCAAACTTTTTTTAATAATAGGAATAAATAATGTAATAATTCCTATTATATATATTGTTATGCATTTATTTGATGCATGTTATTACTATAGAATAGTAAAAGTATTTATAGTATATTTTTATTTTGTAATCATTATATCTAATAGAATTTGTTTATAGTCATGAATAATTTAATAATTAAACATATAATTAACAAAGTTATATATTACAAATGTATATATTTAGAAGTTTAGTAATATTTTATAATAATAATTCATATATAATTAACACATAAATTATGTGAATGTAAAAGTTTTGTATATCTGTAAATATAATACACTTTTATTGCATAATCATAAATGTGTGTATGTTTGTTATCAATACTATATATTTCAATATATAGTAGTTTTTGTTATCATTACTAATTAATTTATATATATATATATATATGTATATGTATATGTACTATACATATATAGACGTTTAACCAACTGTGACAACTTCCTCTTCTGAGAAACCTGGAAATGTGAAAAGGGTCAATAATAATTAAGAGCAAGCAACGAGGAAGGCTGTGTTTTTATTCTCAGGGTCGAGAAGGAATGACATGTTACTACCTGACTCACGGGTGGGCGGGGCTCATCGTCGTCGTGGAGAACCGTCACCCGAAGTACTACCTCCATGTGTCATGTGACTGTACCGACAGCTTCAATGTGGTGTCGACCCGCGGCAGCCTGAAGACCATCGACAGCGTGCCGCCGCTGCACAGGTAAACACAGCCTCACTTCCCTGATTCCTCCAGGCGTTGCTCGTCTGACAGCAGCAGGAACGAGAGCAGGCCGCTGTTCCTCCGGCTCCAGATGGAAGCCTGCAGTGTGATCGTCAATGATAGTCCTGTTTTATTTTAGAGCGAGAACCACATGACCGCTTCACCTCTAAAGTATTCATAGCACAATCACACTCCTCTCATTCACATGATTTATCAACCCTTACAGTGCTGCTTATGCAGTTTTAACCAACACAGTTATTAATTTAAAAAGATGATGAAAGCTAATTTATTAAAATAATTATTAAAGACTATTAAAAACAAAAAAGTGATTATTTGTTTATTTATTTAATATAAAAATTATTTATTTATTTATATGAATGAATGTTTTTTTATTATTATTTATCATTTAAATAGTGTGTATATATATATAACTTTATATGTATATATATATATATATATA
>NW_015505937.1:133140-146117 GCF_001515645.1 Sinocyclocheilus grahami
TATATATTTTTTTCTTTTTTTTAACTAAATTATTTTATAATTTTTTTGTATGCTTCTCTAACATTAAATATAGTTTTATGATGTAAATTTCTCTCAAAGCATCCACCATAAATTGTTTATAAAAAGGGGTAAAAAAGTCTGTTTTAGGACCATTGTTGACCACCGTTGTTCTTTTTTATAGCAATTAAGCACATTTTCTCTTCAACTCAGTTGACTTTGGTGTTTGCAATAAATAAATCTACTTTATAACGTTATTTTTTTTTACTTATTTATTCCGATTATTATCTGTATTTAGTCCATATTTTTTGTACTTGTTACCACTGAGTGAAATATATATTTATTATGTTAATTTCACTCAAGCTATCCACCATCTTGGGTGAATTTAATTTTCAGTGAGAGCACTGCAATGCATTTTGAGATTGATTTCTTAGTCCAAGAAAGTACGTTTGAATGCATTATAATGTTGCTGCTCACCTGTGCTGCCTAAAAGTGCTTTCTGCGTATGTTTTCACTATCAGAGCAGCAGTGTGATTCATTAACACATGTTTTCTCCTTTCACGTGTTGCAGGCAGGTGCTGGTGGTCCTGTCGCAGCTGGAGGGGAACGTCGGATTCTCCATCACACACAGACTGGCCCATAGGAAAGCGGCGCAGGCATCTCTGGGCGACTGGACGTCTAGTAAAGCCACACACTCACCCCAGCTCACGCCAGACACTGACGGACTGCACAGACCGCGGCCACTTTGACACATGCTCACACACACACACACATAGACACACATAGACACACTGTCCCGTCATGAAACCACAGCGTCGAGTTCAGACCCGTGATGATGATGAACACACACGCAGCCACTGAGAGGGACTGAGTGGAACTACTGAGCCAATCACACGTCTGCTCGCTGAGCCAAGACCTGCCCACTGCAAACACAGCCGCTCTGCGCAAGCACACGCGTGTCATGATGAGCTGCATTCACATCCATCCTGGAGTCCGCCGGACTTTACCTTCTACTTTCTCTCCATGCATTCAGTCAGACGGCAAATCTCACCTAAATATTGCACACGGCTCATTTCACCCAGAATTAAAAGGGAATTTTTTTTTTAATCACAAAATGAAGCCTGTTTTTGGGACTATTATTATTACGGTTGCAATTATATATTTGTTCATGACAATTGAGCACATTTCCCCTCATGTTCATATTACTTTAAGTCTCATTTTTATTCAATTATATTAAATTGTCTGTCATGCAATTCAATTTTCCCCTAAAATTCTGTATTTCTGACTTCTAAACATTTCAGTTTTATTTTAATTGTATTATAATAATTGCAATAAAATAATAATAATAATAATAATTATTATTATTATTATTATTACTATTACAGCTTGCATTTTATTAGATTTTTATTCATGACAATTAAACACATTTTCCCCTGAAATTCACATTACTGTAAAACTCCTGGCTTCTAGACATTTCAGTTTTATTTTAATATTGTTAGTATAATTATTATTATTATTAATATTATTACTATTATTACAGTTTCAGTTATATTATATTATTTCCCCCCTTAATTTTCCCTTCAAAAATGGGGACATTTACTTCGTTTTCATTTTTACTTTTATAATTTTTGTTATTTAAGATGGTCTTCACTAGATTCTTATTACTTCAATACAATAGTGTACTGTATTATATAAAAATTATATATTTTTTTTTTAAACCACAATTAGGCAGTACATCAAATGTTAAAATGTTAATATTTTTTAAATATATAATTAGAAATTAATGTCAATATTATATCATTGTTTTTCCACATTTCTATAATAAGGTTTTTTGTTTGTTTGTTTTGTCGTCTGAATTGGGGGGGGGGGGGGGTAATTGTCAGGATATCTTAAAGGCCCAAAATACAGTTTTAATTTCCTTAAACATAATGTATCTTAATTCATCCTTTAATCTTAGGGTGAAATGTGCCGAGTTCTCAACGTATTTTGTGAGATTTAGGATTAATGATGTTCTGACAGCCAATCAGCAACCTGTTCTGTATAATGGGTAATGTAAGGACAAATGGCGATACTTGATTTTAATGGAAGGCCAGGTGTGGTAAATGAGGGGTTTATGTGTTTGAGCGCACATGTGGGAAGCATCTTTTAATTTATTAACGTTGTGTTTTAGGAAAGAAGCACAATAGAAGCTGCTGAAGGAGAGCTGATGGGAATGTTTTCACCTGTGTGTCGGACTTTATTTGTGCACTGAGCATCTCGTGTGTGTTTTTCCTCTGAATGTGGTCGGTCAGTGTCTCCCTCTGTTGGTGTGTGTCGTCTGATCATGTGACGTCTCTCACACACACACACGTTCTGTCTTTCTTTTATAAATTGTACAGCGCTGTTCCCCTCTGCACAATCCCATCAGAAGTACTCGCTGTAATTATACAGATCTCTGTCGGCCAGGAGTATAATATGTAGAATATTTTATTGATTCTTGGACAAAAATAATGTATTAAAGTTTAAAATCTGTACAGTTCATTTGCAATCTCAGGTTCTGTCGGACCAAATGATAAATAAAGCTTTTGTTTTGTTTCATTTTTTTTAAATCAAGAAACGCGAGTTGCTGACTTATTTTTATTTGTCACTTAAAGGTGAAGTGCATTATTATTTTTGTTAGAGTAGTTTTCATATCACAGTTTTATTGTAGTAGACATTCTTATATTTATATAGAGTTCTTAGACGTTCTTATATTTTTGTAATTTCTTTAATGGTGCAGAAATGACCGACTAACAGTTTGATTCTACATTACTTTGCTTTTTTTATTTTTTTATGTATTGTGAATTTTCTCTGAACTAGATAGTGAAAGTATATTTTAATACTGCAAAATAGAGTAAATTTGTTGTTTTTTTAAAAACTAAATAACCAATAGAACCAAAATACATACACAGAACTTGTAGAATATCAATTTTAAATGTAGTTTGTTTTTTAATAGAATATCAAACCAGTTTGCATGTCCCCAATAATCACTGCAATATTTTATTTGGCTATAGTCTAAAAAGCAGAAACAAATTTACCCAAAATTTTTAGTAATTAAGATGTGTGTGTGTATATATATATAATATATATATATATATATTTTTTTTTTTAGAAATGTAATCATTGTAGACTTTTTTTTTTACTATATTTTATATAATTATATCTGTCACTTTTTCCTACGAATGACCCTGAAATTTCATACAATAACTGCATTGATCATAAGAATTTATATATATATATATATATACACACACACACACACATTACATATGTACTATATATATATATATATATATTAGTGCTGTCAAGCGATTAATCGCATCCAAAATAAAAGTTTTGTTTACATAATGTGTATTGTGTATATTTATTCTGTATATATAAATACACACACATGCATGTATATATATTTAAGAAAAATATGTAACATTTATATATTAAATATATTTATATATGATATAAATTATATGAATATAAATATATACATGTAAATATTTACAAAATATATGCTGTATGTGTGTGTATTTATATATACAAAATAAGTATACACAATACACATATATTATGTAAACAAACTTATTTTGGATGCGATTAATCGTTTGACAGCACTAATATATATATATATATATGTATGTGTGTATATATATACAGTATATATGCATACACACGCACACTCTTACTTTTTTCCTGAGTGACCCAGTGCTTTCATCATATGCATTTAATATGTGATAGTAAATTCCAGTAGACATCTGTGTAGAAGCAAGGATCACAGCAGGGTTAATAATATCGCAGTATGAAGGGGGTGATTGAAATGTGGGTGCACTGAAGTAAGTGTAGTTTTGGGTAATAAATAGCCGGTGGCGTCTCGGCGTAACTCTAGAGCTGCTGGAGTGACTCTGGGGGAAGGGGTTCTGCAGGGTAAGGAGAATCTTCTGACTAATTTGAACATGTTCCCAGAGACCTGGACCTGGACTGATGTCAGGCTCTGCCCTCGTCCCAAAAAAGGAGAGCGGGATGAGTGCATGACAAAGAGAGGTGGAGCTACTGAAGAGAAGCTGCAGCACATTGGGACTGGATCTGGATTTTCATGAAGTTTCTGCTGCTCATATGTGACATAAAGGAGTTTTGTTTTTGAATTGACAAATTGCTGTTTCACTGTGAGTATTATTTTTCAAGCTTTCATATTTGTTCCAATTATGTTTCTGCTGTGATAATTTCTCTAATTAAGTGTGTTAGTTTATATGGTTTCTGTGGCCTGAGTGTGAAGGTTGAAATATATTTCAGTCAGCTGCTTCGAGTGTGAAACGATTGCAGTAGTTTTACATGATAAAACAGACTTATTCTCTTTTGTTTCTCTCTTTTCTTTCACTTTTATGCTTTAATGATTGATGGCTTTGTTTGTGAGTATCTGATATGAAATATTGAATCACTGAAATGTCGTTTATGATATTTGTTCAGATTGTGTCTCTCTATGAGCGTTTGATTCTTTAATGTTTAGGATTCACAACTGTAGGTGAAAATTGGTTGATGCATCTGTCAAATATTAGTTATGCTAATGTTTTGAGCGAAGGTTGAATCACCAGTCTGCATCACCCTCTAAAATCAAACTTGAAAGTTTCAGATCAGTAAGACTTTTTTTGGGAGGAAATATATAAATATAATTCCATAAGGATGCATTGAATTGATCAAAAGTGACAGTAAAGACATTTATAATGTTACAAAAGATTTCAAATAAATGCTGTTCTTTTGAACATTGTATTTTGAACATTCTATTCATACTGTAAATATTTGTTTTATAGCAATGACATTTTTACAGTACGCTATTGACAGTTATAAATGTGCTTAACTGTCATGAAAATATCTGCAAAAAACCTTACTGGTCCTCAGATAAAGAGTGTTTTCTTTATGCAAAATCTAATTCGATTTTTCTTTACATTTTTGGTTGAAATATGACCCAAGTATTATTATGTAGTCACAGTGTGTGTATTTCTACTCCTGAGCTCATGAACTAATGGACTAAGATATGAACTATACTTCAGAATCAGCAGTAAATCAAAAGAAACACACACACTTGCATCAAAAAAGTCTCAAATTAACCAAAATCTCTTGTTGTCAACACCTTATGAAATGTGTGTGTGTGTGTGTGTGTGTGTATCTGGTATTTATCATGTTATGGGGACCAAATGTCCCCACAAGGATAGTAATACTAGTCAATTTTGACCTTGTGGGGACATTTTTGAGGTCCCCATGAGGAAACAAGCTTATAAATCATACAGAATTAGTTTTTTTGAGAAAGTAAAAATGCACAAAGTTTCCTGTGAGGGGTAGGTTTAGGTGTAGGGTTGGTGTAGGGCAATAGCACATACAGTTTGTACAGTATAAAAACCATTATGCCTATGGAATGTCCCCATAAAACATGGAAACACAGCAGGTGTGTGTGTGTGTGTGTAGGTGAAGAGCTCATCCAGAATGGCCGGTCCGGTTCCAGCGGTTCCAGCACTCCCAGACTCTTTTACTCCGAGTTCAGACAGTGTTTACTCGGATCAGTTTGGCTTTTACTCTCTGGACAGTAACGTTCCTGGTCTTTCTAAAGTCATCTTAGACAAACTCAACATGACAAACTACAAAGAATACAGGTGAGAAACACACTTATAGTGGAGAACGGCCCGGGTTTGTAGTGTTCAGATGCTGTGACTCTCTCTCTCTCTCTCTCTCTCTCTCAGGGCTGCACTGGAGGGCAAGGGAAGGGTGGGATTTCGCTCTCACAAAGAGATGTTTCAAAATCTAGAAGAAACGTTCAAATTCTGCGCCTGCTGCTCCAAACTCTCATCCAATCTTCCAGACCCGAAAGCACTCAAACGCTGCATCAAGTGAGTAGAAACACACAGATCACAACATCACATCATTTAAGATGAGCAGATTACTGAAATATAAACCAGTACATAGTTCAGTGAGCAAAATATCACTAAAACTACACTTGAATTATTTATGAATCAAAAAACAGGGACAAAACATTTTTATATATTGGTTTTAAAAGTTGGGTTCCTGCTATTATTATAATTATTATGATGTTTGTGTGTCACACTGACCCTAACTGGTTTTTAATCAAAAATCACACTATGAAAAATAGTAAATGGTGCAAATAACAAACAGATCAAAACAGAATTATAACAAAATTATGACTTTACAAAACAATTAATTAGATAAAACTTAAAATAACACTTTTTAACATTTTATAATTGTATTAATCACGTAAACACATTCATACTGTATGCAAAAAGTCAGTTTGCTGGTTTTCATCTCACAATTCTGACTTTTTTCTCTGAATTTTTGTAACTTGCAATTGCGAGATTCTGAGATATTGCAGTTTTGAGAAAAAGAGATATAAACGTTTTAATATTTCAATTCCATGGCAGAAATAAGTTTCCATAGTTTTGAAAGTGCTGTACAAACGGGGACATTTAGCTAAAGTTGGGATGTTATGGGATACCCTCAATATCACATCAGTTGGTGTATAACGAGAGTCAGTCAGAGCTGTTGTCCCAGCTGGCGCTGTCTCTCCTGCGTCTCGCAGTCGTCCTCCTGCCCTTCAGAGCATTATCACCTGCTTATTAACATACAGAGCTAATGCAGGATGTTAACACCTCTGTCTGAACAGCAACAGATAATGCTGTGTGCTAACACGCTAATGCTAACACCTCACACAGGTCCTGTTGAATGTTTAACCCAACCGCTGGGTCAAAACAACACAATTGCTGGGTTTGTCCCTATTTTACCCAGCATTTTTTAGAGTGCACTGTTCTGGCCTGGAAGAATAAGATCAGAACAGGAGTAAGATCCGACCGCAGACTTTCACCTAAAAATAGCTGTTCGTGAAGTAATGCAGGAGGCCGGGCTGAGTGTCTTCATTCAGGTTTTTATTGAACAGACTGCGCTATCGAAGCTGGAAATCCAGGTTATTCTGTGCCGAGAGACCCAGAAACCCACCATCAACACCCAGGAAAGATTATTCCCATTTTTACAATATTGATCCACCCTGACTTAAGAAGTCAGTCTAGTAAGAGTTATGGTTTATTTAAAGGGGTCATAGGATGTGACATGCACTTTTACAAGTTGTTTGAGTGCTCCCCCGATCTACATAAATGTGTCTATGTTCGTGCGAATCATTCATGATCCAGCTTCACCTACAGAAGAAGTGAGTGTAATGTTTTGTAATGAATCTTTGCAAATCACCTTTCATAATAATGTGCTAATTAGCAAGTTTCACGATGAATGCGGATAAAGTAGACAGTCCCTCAGAGAGCAGCTGGAAGAGAGGGGCGGGGTCAGCAGAGCTCATTAACATTTAAAGGAAAATGCTACAAAAACGGCTTGAACTGAAAAGAGCTGTTTTTGACAGGGTAAAAAAAAAGGTGTTTTTTACACTACCATTGAGAAATTTTAACCAAACTATGTTACAGACTTTTCATTAAGACCCTAAAGAATCATATCAACTTGTGGAAAATGGGCATCCTATGACCCCTTTAAATTACATAAAAATATTAATTATATATATTTAAGTAAAAAAATACACACACACATATATATATAATTTTATATATTTCATAACACATAATTATACATTTTTAAAATGTATTTATTTTTATATCTTATATAAAATATCAAACTAAATATAATATATGTAAAAATGCATATAATATATATAAAAATATAAAATAAATTATGAAAAGAATTATGCTATATTGTTTCTTTATATTCCTTTGTTTTATTGTATTATTATTGTATTTACTTAATAATATATTTATATATTTCATTGTGTTTGTTTATCAAATAAATTATATAATTTTTTATTATTAATTATAGAAATTGTATTTAGTATGTATAATATATTTATTTAATATAATTTTATATTTTATAATATATAAATATACCATACTACGTTACGTCACTTTTTAATTATACATTAAAAAAATTATATATATATGTATTATATAAAATATCAAACAAAAAAATAATAATCATGTACGACATAAGTGTATACTTATATTATGCTTATATATTTCATTACATATGTGTGTGTGTGTGTGTGTGTGTGTGTGTGTGTGTAGCAATATTAAACAATATAAATAAAAATTACATTATAGTATATATTTATATTCTCTCTTTTTATTGTATTATAAATCATCTTATCATACTTGCTTGTGTCTCTTTTTGTCTTTGCTGGCTGTTCTCTTAAAACCTGATCCGAATTTTTAGCCTTTGTGTAAAGGGGAAATGTTAACGACAGAGTCACACACATCACATGACGCCGCCAACACAATAAAAACTTAAAGTACTGAAATGATGAGGGCAGCTGCTAAAAATGGCACGGACCTTTTAAATCTGTCTGCTGAAGCCTCGACTCTTAAGTGTTGATGTTATGCAATACTTTTAGTGCTAGCTTGCTTTAACTCTTCAGCATCTAATTTTGTGCTCCCAGGTGTCTGAACGTGTATTACTGCAGTAAAGACTGTCAGAAGAAGGACTGGTCTTTGCATAAGAAGTTCTGTAAGATGCTCCATAAGGTCTCCATCGACAGGCTGGTGGAGTGGCTCGTTCACACAGGTCAGAGGAAACACAAATCTCACTGGATTATTACAATTAATGTCAAAATGAATGTTTGGAAATGTAAACTGATATTTCCTACTGACACACTACAGCAAAATATAGAAATAACTGACTAAAAACCGTTTTTAGCTGCTGAAAATAGTAGTGTTCTAATCATTTTGGCCACCACTGTGTGGTTGGAGTTGTGAGAGGTTGCTAAGTAACATTCTGTCAATCATCCTGTGCTCCAATAGGAGATCTTCCTTTCCCTACGGAGGCGTGGTCTCAGCCCGCTAAAGACATCAGGTGTTGGGATGACTGGGTCTCCATGCAGGGAGACCTGACGCCCCGTCTGGACACAATCCTGTCCGGACAAAGCATGACAGACCTCTGGACCAATGCCTGCAGGCCGCGGCCGGAGGAGGCGGAGCTTCGTAAGTCTGTGTGGCGAGTGTGCAGTGAGTTCTTCTCTCGGTCGCTGACGCTGGGCCTGGGGATTCAGATGGCCCGTCTGGACCCGTATTCCCGCCCTCTGACCTTACACCTAGTCGGGGCCGGTCACAACGAGACCCTGGGAGCCAGAACCACAGACATGGACGAGCTCGGCCGCATGTTCCCGGGGCACCAGGGGCTGGAGGTGGTGATGGTGGGGCCCGAGGTGGTTCAGGGGCCCATCATGAGGCCCCCGCTGAGGGCGTTTGGACCCCGGGGAAAGGTTTACATCAGTGCTTACAAGGGCCTCTATCATCAGTTCTGGGAGGAAGTTGTGGAGAAAGGAGAAGCTACCAAACCAGATCTAGTGATCGGATTTCATCCAGGTACAAATAAACAATATTTTATCTAATCATGAACTACACACATCATAAATCCCTTTTAGGCAAGTACCATTTATGTCACAATATATTTTAATAAGACTAAATTTGTATTTAACCTGATGATCACAGGTTTAATAAAAAAGACATGTTAAGTTTCTAATTATAACACCGCATGTCCACGGTTATTCAAACAACGGACAAATTATACAGCGAGCAAAGAAAAACATTTACCTTATCAAAGAATAATCACTGACTTCAGTCTAGCGTGAGTGTAAGCACTCTAAAAAAGCTCCAGTTATAATCAGTGATGCTGTCAATGTAAAAAACAAAACATTTTCTTGTTTCTGAATTCGCCATGACCAACACTCCAGCGTTCCAGAGATGAAATCTGAACGCCTCTGACTTGCCAAAATCAACAGAATCGTGTGCGATTGGTTATAATGCGCTGTAAAACTCTTGAAACGAAATGCACCATGCGCAGATTTAATGCCACAGTAGACTTTCATTTAATTTTCACTTTATTCGCGACACACGCTCTGCAAATTTTTACGTTTTTCAAAGTTTACATACAACTTGCAGAATCTATATTATAGACTATAGATCATATAGATCTATATTAAAGGATGGTTGGTATTATATTAATACATTTAATATAAACGTGTGGCTAGTTGGCTAGAAAATCTTTAGTTGGGGGTAGGCCTATACGGTGAGCGTGATTTCACCGAGTACAACATGTTCCTGGATCAACATCCTTGTTGATCCTGGAACAACATTCCAATCAACCAATCAGAATTGAGGGATAACTTTTCAGTAAATATCTGTTTTAGGCTTATGATCAGGGTTAGGTGCTTCTACACCCTTGTTAATCAGCTATCATTTCACACTGATTTTAGGAATAAATTATGGGTAGGGTTAGGTTTAGGGGTGGGGATTGGGTTAAGTCTGTATTTTTGGACAGTAATGTTGATCCAGGGACATGTCTTACTTGGCAAAATCACGGCGACCCCTACCTGGCACAAGGAACTGATCCATTTTTTAAATAAAATGCTGTGACATTTCGAAAAGTGCACCTGCTAATCAGGCCACGTTATACTTTACATGTTATTCTGTTCTATTCTGTTCCATTTTTATATAATTTTTTTGTGTGTGTGTGAGTATATATATATAACATTTTGTATAGTATTTTTATATAGTATGAATTTTTATATATTTTGATATATAATAAATGATATATAAAATAAATGTTATATATTTATATACAGTTTTATTGCATTTTGATTTGTTTATTGTTATTTTACAACAGTACATAATAATAAATAAATAATATTTTAGTATTATTAGCATTACCACAGTAGAGCATGGTGTCAAGGTCATGGGTTTGATTCCCAAGGAATCCATAAAAAATGTATGCCTTTAAATGCCAGTCACTTTGGATTAAAGTGTTTACCAAATGCATACATTTATTTATTCATTCATTCATTGTTTTTTTGTTTGTGTTGGATTAATGAAATTCCTCAGTGTTATCACAATTAATCGGAAATGTCCTCTTCCTGTTAAATTTCACTGTAAAATCATCCTGTGGGCCAATCAGATTCAAATGTATTTTGCCCAACCCTAGCAGACAAACACAGTCATGGGTTCCAGGATGATTGCTTCCCTCCAGTATCAGTCATTTATTCTCTGTTGCAGTGATGCTGAGCTCCAGTATTCACTGCAGATCCTCATAGAGCTGGAGATAGATGTTAAAGACACCGGAGCGAATCCCTTCAGCTCCCAGAAACCCGAGCAGGTCCAGTCCAGCCCAAACAAAGCCCCCAGTTACTGCAATGCCTTTTATATTTACTTTCAGGGTCTGCTGGAGACACAGCAGGAGGAGTAGACTCAGACCTTCGCTTTCATTCACTTATAAACCAGCTGAATGCATCTAAAAAAAAAACTGCAAATAACCCCCTAATTATGTCACTTGCTATTACAGTTTATTGTTTAAGAAATAAATGTTTCACGTAAAACTGCTGTTAAACTTGTTTGCAACACAATTTAGTGAACATTTAGCGCCCCCTAGTGCCGAAATCTGCCATGACATTTTCTTCATTCGCTCTTTAAAAGTTATATTATATTATACTATATTATATTATATGCCTACAAAGCCAGTGTCTAATTTTTTATTGATATTGACTGAATAAATAATCTTTCCATTGATGTATGGTTTGTTAGGATAGGACAATATTTGGCTGAGATACAACTATTTGAAAATGTACAAAATATCTTCATGGAACATGATCTTTACCTAATATCCTAATGATTTTTGGCATAAAAGAAAAATGGATAATTTTGTCCCACAGAATGTTTTGTTGGCTGTTGCTACACATATAGGCTTCCCGTGCGACTTGTGACTGCTTTTGTGCTCCAGGGTCAAATATTATAAATAATCTTCATAATCATTCATTTTTTATTGAAAACCAAAAGGTCTATTTTAATTCCTTAGTCAGAGCTTGTGCCAGATTTTTATTATCTGTTTGTTTTAGTTTCACTTGAGTGATTATTTAATATGGAAGAAGCTTTATAAAGTTAATAAAAACATTTATATAAGCAAATAAAAAATGCGTCTATATTTATTTTTCTATAGGGCCTATTATTTATTTATTATAGGCTTTGTTTGACAATAAAGTTTGTACACTTTATAGGTTGCTGTACCTTTCCTTTAGTACATGGCTTCAATATTCTGATTTGCCAAAGTTTCACAGTATAACTGTTGTCAGTTAACCCTTTCTTGATCCCTTAACTCTGAAATATTTCACAGTGCAGTGTTGGTCAGTTAACCCTTCCCTGGGTCACTAACATCACTATTCTGATCTGTGAAAACGGACCCTTACTGAACTGTGAAAGTTTTCACAGATCAGAATAGTGATGTTAGTGATCCAGGGACAGTGGTGGAAAGAGTACTAAGAAATTGTACTTAAAGCAGCACTATGTAACTTTTCTGTGTTCAAAATTTGCCAAATGTATATAATGAGCGAATACATCATGATTCATCTTCCAATCCGCATTTTTGTCTTAGTCCGAATCACTACGGTACACTTATAATAAGTACTTATATTTGGACTATTGCAGCCTGGTCACCGCTGCGGAGTAACACACACCTGCGTGAATCGCCATAGACATACACTTAGAGAAGTAGATCCGGTTGGAATGTTCTTCCGCGGGATGTGTGCCGTTCTGTTTATTAACCGCTAGAGCGCCAAAAGCTACATAGTGCTGCTTTAAAGGGGTCATATGATGCTGCTAAAAATAACATTATTTTGTGTATTTGGTGTAATGAAATGTGTTTATGCGGTTTAAAGTAAAAAAAACACATTATTTTCCACACACTGTACATTATTGTTTCTCCTCTATGCCCCGCCTTTCTGAAACGCGTCGATTTTTACAAAGCTCATCGTTCTGAAAAGCGAGGTGTGCTGTGATTGGCCAGCTATCCAGTGCGTTGTGATTGGCCGAATACCTCAAGCGTGTGACGGAAATGTTACGCCCCTCACCATACTGTGATGCCGTGTCCGGCCGGAGCGA
>NW_015505937.1:148905-149414 GCF_001515645.1 Sinocyclocheilus grahami
TCACTAACATCACTATTCTGATCTGTGAAAACGGACCCTTACTGAACTGTGAAAGTTTTCACAGATCAGAATAGTGATGTTAGTGATCCAGGGACAGTGGTGGAAAGAGTACTAAGAAATTGTACTTAAAGCAGCACTATGTAACTTTTCTGTGTTCAAAATTTGCCAAATGTATATAATGAGCGAATACATCATGATTCATCTTCCAATCCGCATTTTTGTCTTAGTCCGAATCACTACGGTACACTTATAATAAGTACTTATATTTGGACTATTGCAGCCTGGTCACCGCTGCGGAGTAACACACACCTGCGTGAATCGCCATAGACATACACTTAGAGAA
Organism: Sinocyclocheilus grahami; assembly: GCF_001515645.1. Classification (NCBI taxonomy): domain Eukaryota; kingdom Metazoa; phylum Chordata; class Actinopteri; order Cypriniformes; family Cyprinidae; genus Sinocyclocheilus; species Sinocyclocheilus grahami. The sequence continues at coordinate 149,249 of NW_015505937.1, forward strand.
GTAGATCCGGTTGGAATGTTCTTCCGCGGGATGTGTGCCGTTCTGTTTATTAACCGCTAGAGCGCCAAAAGCTACATAGTGCTGCTTTAAAGGGGTCATATGATGCTGCTAAAAATAACATTATTTTGTGTATTTGGTGTAATGAAATGTGTTTATGCGGTTTAAA
>NW_015505937.1:149452-149747 GCF_001515645.1 Sinocyclocheilus grahami
TTTCTCCTCTATGCCCCGCCTTTCTGAAACGCGTCGATTTTTACAAAGCTCATCGTTCTGAAAAGCGAGGTGTGCTGTGATTGGCCAGCTATCCAGTGCGTTGTGATTGGCCGAATACCTCAAGCGTGTGACGGAAATGTTACGCCCCTCACCATACTGTGATGCCGTGTCCGGCCGGAGCGACGAGACAAAAATATTAAAACCCATTATAAACGAGGCATTTGTTGCATCCAGTGGAGACATAATTACTGATTATAATGACTTATACTGTCTTTTTACGTGTTGCGTTGCATCG
>NW_015505937.1:153955-159343 GCF_001515645.1 Sinocyclocheilus grahami
AGCGGATATCGTCCTCTTTTGGAAGACCAAACAAAGTAGTTTTGCTTTCACAACGAAGCGGCAACAATACTACAGTGAGAATAAAAGTTACACCTTTCTTTGCGTGAACATTTGGGTGGCGTTATGCAAGTCTTCCCACATAGTGATGTAGACATGTGGGGGCGTGTTAGAACGAGCTGTTTTAGGTAGGCGTGGCTGACTCTGAACTTTTATAAAGAATATCTCTTTGGATTTGAGACTTTAGTCTTTGCAACTTTACAGATCTTCTTTATGCACCAAGAGCTTGTAACACTCCAAAGAGAAAGGAAAAATTTTTCATATGACCCCTTTAAGTAAAAGTATTGCTACTTAAGGAATAATTTACTTGAGTACAAGTAAAAGTACTGAAAAATAACATGACTCAAGTAAGAGTAAAAAAGTAGCTTGCTGAGAAACTACTCAAGTTACTGCGTTACTTTGCTATTATTTTTCTATTTTTACCCAAAATGCGGCCATGTGAGCATTATGGAGCATTAAACACTCTCATATACTATAATGCATGTTTTCTTTTTATTTATTATAAATAATGACCTTCTAACACAAGCATTATCTATTCTTTTTCTGTTCTATTGACTTGTTTTATTTGTATTTAAAAATGAGCCTCTAACACTAGCATTCCCTGTTCTTTTTCTATTCTATCTATGTGTTAGGCAATTTTGCCATATGGGCCGTTATTCACTGGAACAGCACTGTACATTATTATACAAGAAAAAGGGGGCAGAGCAAAGAGTAACACTGCCACACGATAAAATGCGATTGTGAAAGTTTTTACAAATCGAGCTCGACCTAAAACAATGGTTTTGTATTCCAGCAGTCTGCGTGTTTATTGGTAATAGACGTTAAACATGAAGAACGCCTTTCACATTCCTTATTTACCAAGGGGTTTACGGACAAGAGCTGTGAAAAAAATCACAGATCAAGCTGGTGAAGATGACATCGGTTTCATTCCTCTAAGTGTCCAACTTTTGGAGCTATAGGCATTATAAAATTAAGAGTCGCTACGAAAAAAAACCCTGATTTTGGCCCGAAGGACAGTGTCACTTGAATTCACAAATCATGGAGAATGATATTCGGTAGGCTATTATTTCCATGTCTATGACAGCGCACTGCATATTTATAGCCAAAAGAAATCTGAATATCAAACCGCAAACTATCTTTACAGCGGTATGTAACTAATCAAATATAATGCAAAAAAAAAAATCCACCTTAAGAAGAAATGTTCAAATAATTAGGTTAATAGAGCAATTTCTGGAGCACTTCAGCAGACAAACTATCTTTACAGCGGTATGTAACTAATCAAAGATAATGCAAAAAAAAAAAATCCACCTTAAGAAGAAATGTTCAAATAATTAGGTTAATAGAGCAATTTCTGGAGCACTTCAGCAGGTGTCCTCCATGTGAGAGTGACAGTGGGAAAAAGTGTTTTGGAAGAACATCAGCACATTGACTACCTTAAGGCTGGCTCTTTTAATTACCATATTGCAATATATATATATATTTTTTCAGAATAACAAGGAAATAAGTAGAAGTTAATTGTTGCCATATAGATACTATTGAGAGCGTTTAAATCCACAGATACCCAAGCAGGTCAAGACCAGGTCAGCAACATACAGGCCGAGATTAACATAGGTCATGATGGTCACAACAAACTGGATGCTCCATATACAGCTGTTTCCCGGACAGTCTTTGGGCCGCGGGTTTCCTCTGAAGCTGTAGGTGGGCCAGAGAATGGCAGCAGAGATGTAAAGCAGAACCGATATGACCAGGAAAATCATTGTGAAACGATCAATGCTGAAGGGCAGACAGTTCTTTAACTTGGTCAAGATGTTGGTGATGATGGTCAGGAGGGTTAGAGGCAAAGGAACCACGTAGGCCACGATGCACCACAGCAGAGCCGGTTTACCCACGTAACCGATCAGGGAAATGAGGATGATGCAGGCAACGAAGGCCTCGAGGATCTTAATGAAGCCTGGAAGCGCAGCCACATACGTCGCAGAGCGTGTCGCATCGCATCTGTCCCTGAACGTCTCCACGCAGTAAAGCGCGCAACACACCACCGAGAGGATCGTGACCATCCAGCCCCAGATGCACTTCCGGCAGATGTAGAAGTTGGCGAACATCGCCGTGCAGGAGAACGTGCAGAGCGACGCCATCATGGCCATGCCGGTCGTGAAGTCGTCCCAGTCCATGCAGAACACCAGGATCAGCTTGTGGATGAGGAGCATCTCCACTATGGTGATGATCAGCGAGATGATGGGACACAAACCCCACACCACCATGCAGTAGATCCAGTAGGTGTGAAGCGGGTGACCCCAGACGTAGCTCACCGCAAACGTCACCGCGCACATCACGATCTGCGCTATGTGCAAGGCGCCGCGAGTGCTTGTCAGGGCGGAAAGAGAGAACTTGGGCTTTTCCATCTTGACAATACCCAGCGTGGAGTGGCTCTTCAACAGGTCTGAAGGCGTTATGAAAACAAGCTGCTTTCGGAGGAAGATAAAAAGGCATGACATGCCAGATCATGCAAAAGACACTGCAACTATCACACCATAAAGCTCCACCTCGGCCTAACGATTATCATTGGGGAAGATACTCAAAAGTCAAGTCACATTTATTTATAGTGCTTTATACAAAGTTCATCAATTATGAAACAAATTCAATTCAGCTGTAAAGCAGCTCTACAGAACACAATAGTGTCACTATTCAGCTCAGTTTAATTAAGTGTTGATTTAATTCAGTTCAATAACTGTCAATGTTGCATAGTTAATCAATTATGAAACATTCAATAATTCAGTTCAGCTATAAAGCAGCTCTATAGAAGACAATATTGTCATTATTCAGCTTAATTTAGTTGTGTATTGTTTCAGTTCAATAACCGTCAATGTTGCAAAGGTCGTCAATTATAAAATTCATTCAATTCTATAAAGCAGCTCTACAGAAAACTGTGTCATTATTTCAAAGCTTATTCATTTAATCCAATAATTACGAAATGACTTCAATTTCATAAATTTAGCTCAATTTAGTTACAAAAAGTACAAAAAATAATTGTCATTATTTAGCTGAATTTAGATCAGCAACAATGTCATTTTGCAAAGTTCATTCATTACAAAATGAATTCAATAGCGTCATTTTAAAGCTCATTTTAGTTTAAAGCTTCAGTAATCTTTTTGGTATTGCAAAATTATTGCAATTATGAATCAAATTCAACTTAAGCATAAAGCAGCTCTACAAAAATGATAGTTAATATTAAATTCAATTAAGTTAAATTTTTATTCAATTCAGTTCAGTGACAGTGTCAATGTTGCAAAGTTAATCAATTATGAAAAAATTGAATTCTATAAAGTGGTTATAGAGAATGCAGTGGTGTTATTTATGATTCCAGGCTTGTTTTATTTAAAAAGAAAAGAGCCTTTAACACTAGCATTCTCTATTCTTTCTACTTGTTTTCTTTTTATTTAGTATAAATAATGAGGCTGAACCAAGTCAGATTTAGTCAGGTTAAAAAAGGTTCTGTGAAGTGAAAATCACTGGATGCAACCAACAAATGAGTTCTGAACATCTTTACTTTAAGCTGGATTAACTTTGACAGATGAAATGGCACTGTAATGGAGGAAAATTAGTCAAATGTTTCACAACCATTGATTATATTTAACAATCTTTGTTATTTATTTGTCAGAATCATATTATGGAGTAAGGAAATGTTGGAATTTGCAAGCTAGAAATGACCTTCAGTTTGCAACTGAGCTTATTTTCCTCAGTGCCACTGAGTTTTAGCTGGAAGAATATCTTTGAATAATATCTAGATACTGTCAATGTCCTGACTTTATTTAAATGTGCCTATGATAATCTAACAGCATGAGATTGTTCTTGCTAATGTAAGCATGAACACCGGTGTGACCATGTGCAGAGCTGCTTCAGAGAACTAAATTTATGTTTATATGTGTTAATACTGTCATTTAGCATTACCGCTCAGGCCGATCTAGCAGCTAAAGTCTGCTGCAGCCTCAAATCTGCCCTTAAGACATCTGACATCTGCCCCCTAGTGAATGTACAGAATAACAGCAGCTTTATACGTTTGCAGCCATAGAGATCAGTAAATGTGCAATATTTTCATGATTTTAGAAACATAAATGGTTTATTACTGCAGTTCGAAGGGATATTTCACCCAAAAATGAAACTTCCAAACCTGAGGTTCTTTCTTCTGTTGAACACTGATATTTTGAAGAATGTTGTTAACTAAACAGTTGCTGGTAGCCATTGACTTGAAAGTAGCCATTTTCCTACTGTGGAAGCCAATGGCTACCAGTAATTCTTTGGTTACCCATATTCTTCAAAACATCATATTGGTGACAAATGATGACAAACTTTTCATTTTTGGGTGAACCATCCCTTTCACATTAGTAGATATTCAAGAGTGGAGCAGCTTTCCTGTTGTCCTCATTACTCATTAGCCATGCATGATCATGCATTATCATTATGCATCATCTATGCAGGATTAAATTACTAAAATGGACTGCTGGTGAACTGCATCCATGTATATTACCTATTTACCACATTTACGTCCGAAGGGATATTTCACCCAAAAATGAAACTTCCAAACCTGAGGTTCTTTCTTCTGTTGAACACTGATATTTTGAAGAATGTTGTTAACTAAACAGTTGCTGGTAGCCATTGACTTCCATTTTTTTTCCCTACTGTGGAAGCCAATGGCTACCAGTAATTCTTTGGTTACCCATATTCTTCAAAAAATCATATTGGTGACAAATGATGACAAACTTTTCATTTTTGGGTGAACCATCCCTTTCACATTAGTAGATATTCAAGAGTGGAGCAGCTTTCCTGTTGTCCTCATTACTCATTAGCCATGCATGATCATGCATTATCATTATGCATCATCTATGCAGGATTAAATTACTAAAATGGACTGCTGGTGAACTGCATCCATGTATATTACCTATTTACCACATTTACGTAATATATTCTTTGATTATATAAATGTTTTCAGTGAATCATTGTAAACTGGACAATGGGTCACCTATTCCTTGTTATTTTGTCTGGTTGGTCTATATTTAAAGGGGTCATATGATGTGATTTCCGTTTTTCCTTTCTCTTTGGAGTGTTACAAGCTCTTGGTGCATAAAGAAGATCTGTAAAGTTGCAAACACTAAAGTCTCAAATCCAAAGAGATATTCTTTATAAATTTAAGAGTCAGCCACACCTACCTAAAACAGCTTGTTCTAACACGCCCCCACATATCTACGTCACTATGTGGGAAGATTTGCATAACGCCGCTCAAATGTTCACGCAAAGAAAGAAGGCGTAACTTTTATTCTCGCTGTAGTATTGTTG
>NW_015505937.1:159372-184972 GCF_001515645.1 Sinocyclocheilus grahami
TTTAAATGGGTCATATGATGTGATTTCCGTTTTTCCTCTCTCTTTGGAGTGTTACAAGCTCTTGGTGCACAAAGAAGATCTGTAAAGTTGCAAACACTAAAGTCTCAAATCCAAAGAGATATTCTTTATAAATTTAAGAGTCAGCCACACCTACCTAAAACAGCTTGTTCTAACACGCCCCCACATATCTACGTCACTATGTGGGAAGATTTGCATAACGCCGCTCAAATGTTCACGCAAAGAAAGAAGGCGTAACTTTTATTCTCGCTGTAGTATTGTTGTTGCTGCCGCCACCGCCATGTCGTGAAGACGCTGTGTGTTTCATTGTGAAAGCGAAACTACTTTGTTTGGTCTTCCAAAAGAGGACGATATCCGCTTCGTCATGCCTAGAGCTGATCCGTGCTGGTCGCTGAGGGAATACATCAACTTAGTGCTGTGGATCGCCTGATCGGCTTTCACCGTGGACGAAGCAGAGTCCAGCCCGGGGTCGTCACATGTGGTTGCCACTCCTTCGTTGAATCCGCCGGCCGCGCCGTTCTCAACCCCGCTGCCTCAGCTCACTCTTGCCCGCCGTGTGTTTCATTGTGAAAGTGAAACTACTTTGTTTGGTTTTCCAAAAGAGGACACGACTAGAAATCAGTGGTTAAGTTGCATTTACAACACTGTTCCAGAACAGTTCGACCTAAATATTCAGATGTGTGCAGCGCATTTTATGGAGGATGTTTCCTGATCCTGGGAGAGTAGACTACAATGCCGGCTGTTCTGACTTTTTAAAAAATGTTTTATATTTAAAGAACTTGCCTCTGACGATTCAAACGTTAGTTTTGAGCAGTGTAGAGTATGGCTTGTTGTTTGTCATTCCTCCGATCACAAATGCAGACATGGTTTATGTTTGCGCGGCGTGAGACAGTATAAGTCATTATAATCAGTAATTATGTCCTCACTGGATGCAACAAATGCCTCGTTTATGATGGGTTTTCATGTTTGCCGGGACACAGCATCACAGTATGTGAGGGGCCATTTCCGTCTCACGCTTGAGGTATTCGGCCAATCACAACGCACTGGATAGCTGACCAATCACAGCACACCTCGCTTTTCAGACCGATGAGCTTTGTAAAAATCGACGCGTTTCAGAAAGGCGGGGCATAGAGGAGAAACAATAATGTACAGTTTGTGGAAAATAATGTGTTTTTTTAACCTTAAACCGCATAAACACATTTCATTACACCAAATACACAAAATAATGTTCTTTTTAGCAGCATCATATGACCCCTTTAAAGGTGAACGCAGTGTAAAGGATTGCGTGAGTCTATAAACTCTAGGAAGGCAAGAACTGTCTCCATGCAGCACTGCCGCCTTGATTGAGTTATCTTAATGACTGTCATGTGTCGGGTGGATGTTGTGCACAAGGCCGGGCGTTGTCTCATTACCAGCTCAACCCTCTGGCCAGTGAGATGACCATAAAACTGTAAACAGGTCAGGTGATACAGGACGACCTTTTCTTTTTTCTAGTAATGCAGAAAGAAAAACAGAGAAGATAGGTAATTCTGGGAAAGATAGGCAATTATTAATAGACAAATACTAGAAATCGCAATAATAAAGCCGCTGTGTCCAAAGTTTTGACTGGTACTGTAAATTTAGATATAGACAGACAGACAGATAGATAGAATTCAAACATAATTGTATATCTTTCTTTATTTAATTTATATGTATATTTGAGTCTCTTCGCCCAGCGTGCAATGTGCGGGTGTTCTTGCGCATGCGCACACAATCACAAATATGCCCGCTGCCTGACAGACAGACGACAGCAAATCAGGTTAGACGATTCATTCAAATTTCTGTTCCAGTTACAACATTTTCTAAATTCCACGCATATTTGAGTGATTCCTAAACTTGAAGTGCTGCATTGCAGGCTGTTAAATGGCTTGACATCGGCTTGTAGTTCACCGAGTGCCTTCACAATGTGCGGGTGTTCTTGCGCATGCGCACACAATCACAAATATGCCCGCTGCCTGACAGACAGACGACAGCAAATCAGGTAAGACGATTCATTCAAATTTCTGTTCCAGTTACAACATTTTCTAAATTCCACGCATATTTGAGTGATTCCTAAACTTGAAGTGCTGCATTGCAGACTGTTAAATGGCTTGACATCGGCTTGTAGTTCACCGAGTGCCTTCACACCGCCTGCTAGCTGCAGGAGCTATTCACATTAGCTTAATCTGGAGCGTCGCCGGTTCATGTGCACGTCTACGTGTATTAAAGTCACTTTTAATGGAACCGAATACGCCACAGAGCTGTAAGTGAGCTGCATGCATCGGTTGCGTTTGCATATACTAGTGTGTGTGTGTGTGTGTGTGTGTGTGTGTGTGTGTGTGTGTGTGTGTGTGTGTGTGTGTGTGTGTCTATAACGTCGTCTGTCAGTCAGGGTCACACACCAGGCGGATTGGGACGAGGGAAATGTGTGCGTTTCATAATATTTATGTTTATGTCTGTGACATGTGAAATATAGATAGTGTTATATGCACACTGGAAGCATTAGAGCAGCGACGGAGCGCGTGAGGCGCTTCTCTCGCTCGCTGATTGGCTGACAGACTGACGTGCGTCATCATCGTTACCCTTACATTAATACGCTTTCAATACAAGTAAAACTATTAATTCCAATGACTTTGGAAGCTTATTACTCTGTTTAAAGAGACCAGATATTTATATATTATAGTTATACTGTGCCTGTACTCAAATATGACCATCCACCTGCGAGGGCCCCCCATCCTAACATTGATATATTTTCATCTATAAAGACCCACTTAATACTGTGTAAAATATTTAGTTTCTATTAGGTTAGATCATTGTGGTTTTTCTACTCACAATAGAACCATACTGTTAGATGTAATTATCTTTTTCATTACATTTGATTTATTTTTATGTTTTATTCAGATGTTTTTGTTTATGTATTTAAATAAAATTGTATTCAATTTATTTATTTTAATCAAATTTATTAACTTGTCACTTTATTTAAATACATTTTTATTTATTTTAATCAATTTCTTAATCAAATTGATTTTTTTCAGATGTTTTTGTTTGTTTATTATGTATTTAAATAATTATATTCAATTTATTTATTTTAATCAAATGTATTAATTTATCACTATTTAAAATAATTTTTTTTCATTTGAATCAATTTATAAATCAAATAGATTTTTTTTTAAGTTGAATCTTATTTTAGAAATTTTCTCAAAATGTTTGTTGACTCTGGAGATAAGGTTATGCAGTGTGACCTTTTATTTTATTCAATTTATTTATTTAAATCTATTATTATTTTATTTAAATGCATTTTATTTATTTGAATCAATTTCTATATGAAATTTCTTTTTATTTGTTTGTTTATTTTTTACTTTTTTCTAACTTTTCCTTTGACACCAGAAATAAGATTATACAGTGTGACCAAAAACTAATGTATCATGGTAACAGTAGATGTGCTTTTATGGACTTTTACATAAAATGTTCCTCTAAAGTCAGGGTTTCACTATGAAATCATGTCATTTCACTAAAACAACTGACAGCAAAGTGATGTTCAATTATTATTGACCAAGCCCGCCGGATGCACGTTCACCTGCCCTGTGTAACGTCGACCAGAGTGTTTTAGGATTTGCCCAGATGTCAGGAATAAAAGAAGGAAAATAATACTCATAGACGAGAGTTGGTGATCCCATACGTCTTTATACGTAGCTTCAAATTATCCTCGCACTCTCCGCATACATGGGGGAGAGTGGGGGGAAGATTACAAGACACACTTTGGCAGAATTACAAATAAAAATAATAAAAGAATCAGGATGCTTTCTGGAGCAGAGTATACTAGATACAGTCCGCTATATCACCAGCGCAAACGTTACCCAGGCACACCCACCTAGACAACGCATGACATCACAAGAGATGCCTTAAAGGTACATAACAAATTAGGTGGCCGTTACACCTGGTGTAAATGGATTATAGCCCCTTGACCCTTGACCTCTAGAGCACTGATTCTATTACCCTACATCAGCAAATCCAATAGAGTATTTTTGCTTTGTCCTGATAGTTTCATGTTGTTGACGTTCGATGAGCTCTGACCTCACAGCAACCCTAAAGTACAAGAGTCCAGTGCGCACGGAGAAAACAGAGCCAGGAAAGCGGAGATGCCTGTTTTTTTCCAGACAAAATCTAATGAGTATAATGAGGAAACTCTGATGAACTGATTCAGAAAGACACAAATACACAGATGGAGAATTGGATGTGATTCCCTTGAGGGTAACATCATATATTTATGTCCAGATAATTGTTTTCCCTTTTTTTTTTCTTTTGGAATGTATTTTTCATATATATAACCTAACCTAGATTTTCAGTGTACTAGAAAAACTTTATAAATAAATACATTTTTAGTTGAAAAAGCGCCCTTTATGTTTTTTAACGTTTTTTATTTATTTATTTATTTTTTAGTGTGTGTGTTTATTAGGGATGCACCAGTTGAAAAGTTTAGGCAGATACTGATAGATGATAGAATGATTTTTTATTGTTACTACAATATATATTCTTTTTAAACCATGTTAAAATTACTTAATTATTTTTAAAGTATGCATTAATATGATCATCTATTAAAGTATTTAAATTCAAATAATAGCATTTTTTTACTTTTCTGCGTCTTTACTGGTTGAAATGTTATTTTTCCAATACATTTGAATTGTGAATTCAAAACTTTCACTTACTGTATCAAAAAAAAGAAATATTGCAACCCTAAATACCCAGCACTGTAAAAGTGTATTATACCCTCAGCAAAATGTTTTTGAAACAATGGCTTCTTAAAGGCATGTTAAAGAATGAGTAAAAAAAGTGTGTGTGTGTGTGTGTGTGTGTGTGTGTGTGTGTGTGTGTGTATATATATATATATATATATATATATATATATATATAAGAAAAGTGAGACTGATTATCTCTAGGCCAACTGCTAGTTGGTCGAACTAGTTCTTAAGACACAGTCTTAACATAGTATCTATGTTTATGCAACTGGCCCCATAGGGCTGTCAAAAAATGTAATTTAAATTTAAAATAAAAATCCACATTCGAAAGCAAAAACGCTGCATTCAAATTTTAGGTGTGGGTCAGGCAGCCTTATCAGTGGCGCACGAAATGCGATGACGATGTAAGTGTCATTGCATTTGAATATTTTTGTTAGTTTATCCAGTTGAACCCACTATATGCGGCGCTGCCACGTTGTTCATTCACAATATTGCGGGAAAAAAGAATATCAATGTGGAGATGATGTTGTTTACGTCAAAGCCGAAACCAAACCGTTCACAGAACGCATATTTATCACATTTTCTAGAGGGACATCTATCACCGTTGCACTCGTCTCGCACAAAAGATTTAGAAAGCCATGTAAAATGAATGTTAGTTCAACTTTTTAAAAACATGTCTCAAGACTTTATGGAGAAAGTACTCTTTGTGATTGGTTTTCGGTCCTTTGTATTAAAATATACATACATGCATGATTCTGTTGTTTTCTAATTGTTTAAGCAACTTAATTATATAAGGTTTATAAACATTATTTTATACATGCACTTTTTTCAAAGATAGTGATGTTATTTTATTATGCTTTGAAGAAACGTGCATAATATTTTGTTCGATGCGCCCTCTTGTGGCCTCAGGAGAGAATCCAAAAGCTTTTTTCCCCCCTAACTGAAATTATGCTTTTTAAATTCAAATATAATTCGAATATTGATAATATTTAAATACAAAATTAGAATTTAGTTTTTCAGCCATTTTGCCAGCCCTATGGCCCCAGGTGTATGCTGATACAAATGCTAATATTAGCTGATACTGATATTGCATTTACATTTTACATTCATGCATTTGCATTGCATTAAAAGGATACATTCTTTTAATGAGTTCATGCATTCTTAGATATGATCACTGTTATATTGTGCATCCCTAACACTTACTGGTTTGTCATTAATATTGTCAATCTCTCTCTTTTTTTCTCTCAACAGCTGGAGAAATATGACACGTTAGTTGACCGGCTAGTTTCTCTCTGTCCTTCTTTGTGCCGTTTGACGCTTGAGGTCAGAGGTCATGGCTGCGGATTGTGGCATGTTCGTGGACTGGTCTCAGATGGGCGATGTGAGTCACGACGCGGCTCCCGGTAAGACCGAATATAAAGACTTAAAGGAGCTGAAGCAGCACGCCCGCTCAGGCCAGTGGGCCAAAAATCACAGCCAGCGCTCGGCCGTTTACCAGCAGCTGCTCAAAGCGCTCCCGTGTCGCACCGTCACGCCGGACGCCGCAGTCTACAGGGATATCGTAGGCAATTCCAACTCCAAGTGCAACCCATCCGCTTACCCATTGCCAGATTTTGTGGACGGGACGGCGGTGCCATGCTACTGTCTGAAGGCCGAGTCTGTGGGATCGGTGCATGCTGTCATTTCTTGCATCGCAGGGCAGTTCCCAGATATATCGCACTGCCCGTCTTTACCAGCAGTGACGGCGCTGCTGCTGCACTGGAGCGCCGATGAAGCGCAGTGCTTCGAGAGCGTCAGTCGCATGCTGGCCTGCAACGAACCCGGGCGCCGTTTATTAGATCAGACTTTCCTCGCGTATCAGTCGGCCTGCATGACCTTCGGCGACCTCGTGCATAAATACTGCCCGGCCGCGCATAAGCTGATGGTCGCCACGGCGACAGACGTGCTGGAGGTTTACTCCGATTGGCAGCGATGGGTTCTGGGTGACCTGCCTTTTAGCTTCGCTGCACGTGTGATGGACATCTACTTGGTGGAGGGGTATAAGGTCCTTTACCGCGTGGCGCTGGCGATACTGAAGTTCTACCGCAAGCAGCGCAGCGCCACCGCAGGCTCGGCCCTAACCAAGCAGGACTCAGCGGCGGTCAGGAGCGATATCCAGGCATTCGTGCAGAACATCGGGAAAAGCGTGACGCCGGAAAAGCTGCTGGAAAAGGCCTTTTCCATCCGCCTGTTCAGCCGGAAAGAGATCATGCTGCTGCAGCTGGCCAATGAGAAATCACTCCAGCAGAAAGGCATCACCGTCAAACAGAAGAGGTATTGATGACTGTTACGTTACATGATTGACTCACTTTAGTACTGTACTGTTATTTATTTAAATCAAATTTAATTAGTTTTTATTCAAATGTATTTTAGTTTTCATTAATTTATCTATTTTTTGTTTTTTATTATGGATTCCGATACTGAATAAAAAAATATATATATATAATTTTGTGATAAAAAAAACCCATATTTTTTAATCTCAATTCTGACTTTTTTTAATCACAATTCTGACTTTTTTTCTCAGATTTGCATCATGTAAACTCACAATTGCAAGAAAAAAATGTCAGAATTGCGAGATAAAAAGTTGCAATGAAATTTTTTCCCCCGTATTTTATTATGTATTTAAATCAAATAGAATTTATTTGTATGTTTTTATTGTTTGTAATGTTTTTGTTTAGTTTATTATTTGATTTCTTTATTTGTTTATGTATTTAAATCCAATTTAATTTATTTTAATCAAAAATTTTAAGTAACTGTTATATATTTGTTTAAATATATATCACTCAGCAGCGTTTCTGTGAGTGTTTTCTATATTTCTCTATAATAAATAAATTGTTCTAAAGGCGTGTGAATATTTACAGTATGTGCTTGACATGAAATAGAAGTGATTTTAAACGTCTTCTGCTTGATTTAAAAACTGTATTTAAAAACTACACAAGTGGATTAAAAATGTAACAAAATATAACTTTTATTATTAGTATTTCTAAGACTCGGTTTAAGACTGAATATTACTGTTCAAAAGTTTTGTGTTGTACGATATATATATATATTTTTTAAAGAAATTAGTTACTTTCATAAAAATATGAACACGGCTGTTTTCAACATTGATAATAATCAGAAATGTTTCTTGAGCAGCAAATCAGCATATTAGAATGATTTCTGAAGATCATGTGACACTGAAGACTGGAGTAATGATGCTGAAAATTCAGCTTTGATCACAGCAATAAATTACATTTAACAATATATTTGAATTGAAAATAGTTGTAATTATTTATTATATATATATTTTTTTTTTTTCATTTTACTAGCCCCAAACGTTTGAATGAGGTCATGAGACACAGTGTAGCATGCTACTGTTTGAAATGTTTATAGTAGGTAGTATACAGTACTGCAGGGTTATTTAAATTATTTACATTTTAAGAAGCAAAAATTCAGTTTTTCCCAAAATATTTGTAAATGTATGATGAACTAGTTTTGTTTCATCTGTAACCAGAAATCCAAAAATATGCCAGGTCTAATAGAGCCATTCAGGCCAATTTCAGAAGACTGATTAATCCTATTGAATTTTCTACAGGTTTTTACAGTGGTGAATGGCGATTGTAATTATTTTTGAGTGAAATAAGGTCTGTGGTTATTTTTGCACACTATGTAAGATGGATAGGAAGTGTGCTTGGATGCAGAGAAGTTGTTCAGGATCTCAGTTAGACTGTGACTGACGTGCCTCTCATCCAATCGTATTCCAGGTGTGTGGAGCCTTCCTGTCCACTGATTGGGAGGAGCGGAAGAGGGGCGGGAACAAGCTCAGCTTCTTCGGCACTGGAGAGTGTTTCGTCTTTAGAGTACGTTCTTTTCATGACATTTATTTGTTTATTTGCTAATAATAATATAGGTAAATAATAATGTATGACACAAATAATCAAATTAAGGTATTTGGGGTCTTCCTTATGGAGTATTCCGGAATTATGATGTTACTTATCCACTAGGCGGCACTATTTTCTGGAGTATTAGACTAGATTGCAGTGCGTTAGTATGTGGAGTTCCTCTCATCCAGCATAGCTTTATCCTGTCACACTCTCAGAGGAATATTTTATAGCTCTTTGGTAACTCAAGCTATAATGGAGTTCTTAGTTATGTTTATTTCTGTAAAAAAATATGTTTCTGCTAAAAAGGACACAGATTAATCATAGTTATCTTACTGTGATCGAGCTATTCAGTTATCGTGGATTCAAAAATATTTATAATAAACACATTAATAATATAAAACATAATATATAATATATATATTATAATAATACATAATGAGCATATTTATATAAATAAACATTTACGATACAAATTACATATTTATACAAATAAATGCATACATATTATATATAAATAATAAATCAATTATTATAAATTGTTATTTATTATAAATTAAATAAATAATGAAACAAAAGTGAGGTAAAAAAAATATTTTAAATTCTGCTGAAACAAGGATCCAATCAAATCAAGTCTTTGCAAATCAATGAGACATTCAAGTGTAATTAGAGTCTTATTCTCAAGAAAAACATCTGAGAAGCTGATGTTCATCCAAAAATTCCATTTTATATTATTTATGTCTAAACCGTTGAGATATTAATGAGATTACATTTAGCATTAGCTATTTCTTGGTGTTAAATTAGTCCGTTGTTTTGCCAACAGCTGTTGAATAGGTTTCTGCTGGTCATTTGACACATTCTCACATGACTGCTACAAGAAAACTAATCATATAGATATATTATTTATGTCTAAACCGTTGAGATATTAATGAGATTACATTTAGCATTAGCTATTTCTTGGTATTAAATTAGTCCGTTGTTTTGCCAACAGCTGTTGAATAGGTTTCTGCTGGTCATTTATGACACATTCTCACATGACTGCTACAAGAAAACTAATCATATAGACTTACACTGCCAGTCTAAGGGCACAATGTTTGAATATTTTAGCCGTCCAAACCACAGTTTAACCACCGCAGCATGTATTCCTATGCTCTGACCACAAGACTAACCACTGAAACGGTGTGGGTGTTGTCGTTGTGTGTTTTCAGAAGTAATGTGTGTGTTTCGTGTCTTGTTTGTTTGTTTCAGATGAAGCCGGAGATGGAGCGTTACGAGTGGGTGGTTATCAAACACCCGGAGCTGGCGAACGCGTCTCAGGCCACAGATGATGAACAGACCGGAGCGAACAACAACAACGGTGGGCTGCAGTCTTTGGAGAAACCTGCAACAGACCCGTCTCACCTGTCCCCCTTTCTGTCCGCGCGACACTTCAACCTCAACTCAAGGAACACCTCCATGTTTATGGCGGGAAACATCGACTCCATCATTATCGGTGAGTGAGATGCTCCTTTATCACTAATCTGATTTCTTTATTATTATTATTTTTGTCTTCACTTGAAATCATTTACATTTAGTAATTTAGCAGATGCTTTTATGCAAAGCGACTTACAAATGAAGACAATGGAAGCAATCAAAACCAACAAAAGAGCAATGATATACAAGTGCTATAACAAGTCTCAGTTAGCTTCACAGTACACGTAGTAAGTTTTTATTTATTTATTATATAATAAATAAAAAGAAAACCGAAAGAATAGAGCAAGCTAGTGTTCGAGGCCTTTTTTGCTTTTGTTAATTGTATAATAAATAAAAAGAAAACAAATAGAATACAAATGATTAGAAAAGCTAGTGTGTTTTTTTTAAAGAAAACAAGCAGTTAGTATGCTAAATGAATGGAGTGCAAGTCTAAAAGGGACAAGTTTTAGAATTAGAATAGAATTAGAATAGAGAGTGCTAGAGTTAGAGGGTCAAATAAAGATGCAAGTGATGTTTTTAGCCGATTCTTGAAAAAAGAAAAAACACCATGAATATTTTTACACAGGTTATAAAAGGTGCATTTCAATCTTCATATTCAAATTAGTGAATAATTACAACGTTCAATATAATTCTGTTGCTGATATGAAATTAACCAGCACAATGAATTAATGAGCTTTATATTTGACAATCAAGTTTCCTAAAAACACTGTCAGTAGAGTTTCATATGAGGCTGTTAAGATGGAAATATTTTAATTACAAGTCTAATTTAAACTTCATTAGCAATATACTATATATATATATATATAAGCTGTATTTTCAGCATCATTCCTCTTCAGATTAATGCTTTTCTTCTGAACCTTCTATTCATCAAAGAAACCTGAAAAAAAATCTACTCAGCTGTTTTCAACATAATAATAGTAATAAATGTTTTTGAGCAGCAAATCAGCATATCAGAATGATTTCTGAAGATCATGTGACACTGAAGACTGGAGGAATGATGCTGAAAATACAGCTTTGAAATCAACGGAATAAATTACATTTTAAAATATATTCAAATAGAAATCAGTTATTTTAAATAGTAAAAATATTTCACAATATAACTGTTTTTGCTGTAGTTTGGATCAAATAAATGCAGGCTTGATGAGCAGAAGAGACGTCTTTAAAAAACATTATTTTTACTTATTTGCGAGTAAATATTGCCGCCTAAAATATTGCTAATAATAAATAATTTTTTATTTAAAATATTTTCTGAATTAATAAAGTGATAATAATAAAAATGTGTATATATATATATGCAAAATAAATGCACTTCACAACTGAGGCTGTTTGATCAAAGTTATGATTTATTTTATCAAGCAATCAGCTTTAAGCCATTACAGAGCAAGTACATATGAAATGTTTGTTTTGAATGTTGTAATAACTGAGAGATATCTTTTTTTAATCCTAGTTCCTCTTAAATCCAATTAGCCTCGGTTTCTTTGGAGTAGTATAGAAAGACAGACGGTCAAATTTAGACTAGCTGATTCTCTGTAATGGATGTATGGTGTTGTTTGTGAAGGAGGAGGTGAAGGTAACGCTCTGTACATCGACTCGGAGCTGAACCACGGCCGAACCGAGCACTGCCTGACCTTCGACAACCCGCCGCTGTGCGCTGAGAGCTTCCAGATCGCTCTGCTGGAGGTTTGGGGCTTCAAAGACGCCATGGCTTCATAAGAGCGGCTCCATCGTGTTGTGATAGACGTCCCTTCATGTAGGTTGTAACAGAGACATGATGCTCCTCCAGTGCACTAAAAGATGCGTCCTGAGCTCCAGTGAAGATTAAGTTTATTGTATTATCCATTCAAAACATATCTCAAGGTTTATTTTGATTCTTTTCATATCTTTAGAAAGCCTGTGTTGATCTAGTCCGAAAATTCGAGAGGTTTTGATGTAGGAAATGAAGTTTTGTATTGAAGGATTCAGTATTTAGCATTTTCTGCAGTTATGATTAATATCTAAACAAAAAAAGAGGAGCAGAACAGTTAAATCAAAACCAAGCCTTTATTGATGTGATTCCAGCAAAGTGTCAGATATTTGTCGCTGTCATCTCTGGTGCTAAACACACCGATATATCATTGTTTTCTCATTTCAGTTGTGAGAAATCGGTGAGGGTCATCAAAATGTTGTTTCCTTTTTATGCAAAATATAATTTGTCTTTTCATTATGGGGTGAAATTTATTGTGTATATTTATCCATTCAAAACATATCTCAAGGTTTATTTTGATTCTTTTCATATCTTTAGAAAGCCTGTGTTGATCTAGTCCGAAAATTCGAGAGGTTTTGATGTAGGAAATGAAGTTTTGTATTGAAGGATTCAGTATTTAGCATTTTCTGCAGTTATGATTAATATCTAAACAAAAAAAGAGGAGCAGAACAGTTAAATCAAAACCAAGCCTTTATTGATGTGATTCCAGCAAAGTGTCAGATATTTGTCGCTGTCATCTCTGGTGCTAAACACACCGATATATCATTGTTTTCTCATTTCAGTTGTGAGAAATCGGTGAGGGTCATCAAAATGTTGTTTCCTTTTTATGCAAAATATAATTTATGTCTTTTCATTATGGGGTGAAATATGACCCCTGGCATTTCTCATGATTTTCTCGATCAAAGTTTCTCTGTCCCAGATCCCTCTGTTCTTTATGGAAGCCCGTCTACTTTTGCAACTTGTTTTCTTGCAATTGCATGATATAAGCTCACAATTGCTTTATGAAGTCAGAATTGCAAAATATAAACTTACAATTGCGTTGCGAGTTTATATCTCGCAATTCTGACTTTATTTTTCGCAATTGTGAGTTTATTTCTCTGAATTGTGAGTTTATATCTTGCAATTCTGACTTAATTTTTCAAAGTCATTAGTTTGTAACTCGCAATTCTGCATTATTTTTCGCGGTTGCAAGTTTATCTCGCAATTCTGTCTTTATTTTATTGCAATTGCAAGTTTATTTCTCCAAATTGAGTTTGTCGCAATTCTGCATTATTTTTCGCGGTTGCAAGTTTATCTCGCAATTCTGTCTTTATTTTATTGCAATTGCAAGTTTATTTCGCCGAATTGTGAGTTTGTCACAATTCTGTCTTTATTTTTTGCAATTGCAAGTTTATTTCTCCGAATTGTGAGTTTGTGGCAATTCTGACTTCATTTTTCAAAATTGTGAGTTTATAACTCGCAATTCTCCATTATTTTTCGCAGTTGCGAGTTTCTCGCAATTCTGACTTTATTTTTCACAATTGCGAGTTTATTTCTCCAAATTGTAAGTTAATGTCGCAATTCTGACTTCATTTTTCAAAATTGTGAGTTTATAACTCGCAATTCTCCATTATTTTTCACAGTTGCGAGTTTATTTCTCCGAATTGTGAGTTTATATCACAATTCAGAGAAAAAAAATCTGAATTGTGAGAAGTCGAAATGCCTTTTTTTATTTTTTATTCAGTGGCAGAAACGGGCTTCCATAGTTCTTCTATGCAGCTTTGTGCCAATTGGGAAAAATCTAATGTACAAAGAGGACCAGAAAACATGAGCTCTTCAGAAACCTCCAGTCGAAACACAAGTACTTCTGGGGCATTTAGTGAGTTTCAACGGCATTCCAATGTTCTTTTAAATCAGAAATCAACATTCTGGCATCCTTTACTATTATTATTGTCTTCTCGTTGTTCCAAACTTATGACTTTCTTTCTATAGTGAAACACAAACAGAGATTTTGCTAAATAAAATAGGCTGGATTTTTTATACAGTTAAAGTCAAGTGGTCAGAGCTGTTAAGCTGCTAAAAGAACAGAAAACACCATTAAAGGTACGTTTAAGCAAAATAATAATAATGAAAAATATATACTACTGTATATTCCACTTATACTATGCACAATAGATATTTGTGAAGAACAGACATCGTAGATCTCATTTCTCATTTACACAATCTGCATATTCATGATTTCAAACCTGATGAATATGCGCATCAAATTTGAAGTTTAACATTTTTGGTGATAATTTGAGTCTGTTTTCACACTCTTAGTTCTTAGGAGACTTAAAATATAGCAATACAGTCCTAAAAAAATCCTAAAATAAAAATTGTGCACGTATTAAGGAAAGTCATGCAGTTTTGGAACAATATGAGTGCGAGTAAATGATGATACAGTCTTAATTTTCTACATGTTACATGCACTGTATCCAAATTAATTTCAGTAATGGACTGTAATGTACCATATCACTCCGTCCAAATCCTAAAAAAAACCATGCATGCTTGCAAAAAATTTTTTTATTTAGCTAAACAAATGTTTAATGTATACAGGTTGAATTACAATGTAAAAAGTGTAGTAGAGATCCAGCTTTTTGGTAATCGTTCAATGGTCTTTGCTTGAATTATATGTATGAAAGCATAATCAGCACTATTTTAAGTGGGAAGTATTACATTTTATGAGTTATCTTTTTCTTTGCACTTACTGAACGTATTTTAAGTTGCCGAATGTTAGTTACTCATCTATGAATCGGTATCAGTAATATATTGTTTGTTTTCAGTTTCTGTGTATCAGTTAGGATATCTTCTGCTCTTTTCTGTCATATCTTTGAATTGGAGATTCAGTGATCAAAGTTGGTTGTTGACGAATGTTTAATGTGCATTGTGATGTGTTACCATATCAGGTGGTGCGTTTGTGTGTTTTGTGTCTCAGGTGGAGCAGGCCGTCCTGAGTGTGAAGTTCAAGTCTTAAACATGCAAAAACATTTGGGTAACAACCCTAAATTATAGTGTCAAACATGTAGTGGTCTAGTATCTGCTCATAGAAGACGTCATGTTTCTATCTTTCAAGCTAGCGATCAGTTGTGATGAAGAATAAAAACTGTGCAAGCTGTCATTAAAACGTTTTTTGTTTAGTCTTTTGTGGATGTAGGTGTCTAGTTTTTGTATTTTTTGCAACAAAGTCCCCACAGTCCTGGAAAACTTGCAAATGTCTCAAAATGTGTAAAACTGTGATTTACGTGCCTGGAAAAGTCATAGAAAATTCTATAGCGACTATGCAATTTCTAGCTGTACTCTAAAATTTGTCATTAGATATACATACATTTTTTTGAGTGCAATATTGCTATAAAATGAATTGCATTCAGAAATGCTCAACAATTGGACGTTCAGATGAGAAAAGTGTCCTTGTGAATGGAAGTGACATTCTCGGCTCTCTTCTGGTCTCATGATATGTGTGTATCATTGACCTTATAACGCAGATTCACCCCACAGCTAAATGAGACCAGACTAATTGATCTTCCATCATGTGTTCACCAGGCATGCAGACACTGACACTTGAAATAAATATGGCATAATTACGGTAGCTGGATACATATGATACAATGCCATTTATTATAACAGATATAGTTATATATATTTAGTATATTAATTTAAAAAAGTTGCATTTAACATTAATAAAAAGATCTAATGAGGACCTCATACTATATGAGCTCATGTTGATATATTGTGTGTCTATAGTAGAGTCTATTTCAGGTCTTGCTGGCGGTGGGCGTGGCCTGTGTGTGACGTCACTGCTCCGCATGACCTTCATCTCGGGAATCCTCATCCTCTGCATCACAGTCCACTGCGTGGGTGACATAATATCACTTCATTATAAAGAAGCGTTATTATTAACAGCATGCAATACCCAAGGGTCATGCTATAGAAGTCGAAAACCGTTAAATGGACCAAAATGATCTTTCTGAATAATTAAATATCTTGAAATGTGTCGCCTGCAATGTGAATAGGACGCCCATTAAAAGGGTTTCTCATCAAGTCACAGAGCCAACACAGCTGCAATTAAAGTATAATGTATGAAATTACATATTACCGAATGAGCAGTTATCATACTGACAGTGTTTTTGCAGACAGATTGCAAATAATGCTTTTATAAGTGCATAAAACCTTCTGATCTTTAAAAAAAAACTTAATACAGGGATTTTAAAACACGCTGTTCTGCATTAGATTGCGTCCGTGTTGTTTTATGTTGTTGAAATCCGTACTATATTTACCATTGAGGCTAGGATTGCAATGATTTTACCTGTCAGTATAAAAATATTTAAATATTTATTTAAAATTTAAATAAAATGAAATGTATGCAGTAATTTAATTTAAAGAGTATAATATTGTTCACACCCAGATTCTATTCCATGGATTTGAACATCGTCAGTATTAAAGGGAAAGCCCGCAGCGGAGCGTACTATCATCTCGCCTAATAGGGGAGACCACAAACACACAAAACCACAAAACGTTTAAATCCCTGTGTGCATTGCACCCAAATGCTTTCTATGTAATGATTTTCAACGGTTTTTATTTTACATGCATTCTCGGAGTCTATTTGAAAAAGTTTCTCCGCGCATTCCTATATTTCCACGATCTCCTCCCCCTCCAGGACTCGGATGGGATTTTCCTCGCGGTGTGTCAGGTGGCTTTATCGGCCATTTTGTACCGCAGATTCATCCTACAGGATCCGTTAGGAGCAGTTTCCATCATTCGGTTGGGGTTTAAAACCATTGTTCCGTACCAAACCGTAAATCCCCAGAACCCGGTTCCCGTCAGTTTGTACGGTTCTGCCCTCTCCAGCAGCATTAGCTCGGTGTCACTGGGGTTTTGAGGTGAAATTAGAGGAATAATGTCGTCGGGAAGCCCTGAATACTCCTCGTTCTTCGCAGTGATGGGCGCATCAGCAGCGATGGTCTTCAGCGGTAACATTTTATTTCAAAATTAGTTTAACATATCTATTAAACATTTGATTACTATGCACATAATTATTTCATCTTCATTGTAATAAAAATCTTCCTCCGTTGGTTACATTATTCGTGATATCTGAGGAAATGTCATTCAAATTATCGGTGTTATTAATTATTGCTATTATGAGAATAGATACACTTATTTATTTAACACCTTTTTATAATTTCTATTAATAATCACCTTCAGATCTGACATAAAAAAATATGTCTGCATCTTTATAATCCAATCCTGTCAGTGCTGGTTCTGTTATTCCTGGTGTCGTATGAAATATTGTTAAAAATGTTATTAAATACGTGCTTGCCAACATTTCATATTAGTTGACATCTGCTTTCTCATAATGATCGTAATCCATGTATGTGCCAGGCGAAAAATTGCTGGTGGATTATTCATTATTGATACTATTGCAGTGCATGTTTATTGATTTTAAAATATGAAATATTTTCATATATTTATTACACGTCAGCAAATGTAGCTTAAGGCCTCTGATTTAACCAGCTATGGGAGACAGTGATTCCCTGGTTAGGGTAGATTTAGAGATTATATCTTTTTTTTTGCAGGTCAAGGGATTATTTACAAGGTTAAACTAGTTTTATTTCACAGGTTAAACAGTTTTTTTCCACAGGTATTGATCATCACTCAGGTTTGATTGGCTTCAGAGGCTGAACTATTGAATTTAAGGTGGAGCCTGTAGTTGTGCATTAGGCAATTATATTAATGTGACCCCAAACCGAAAGGTGTTCTAATGCATATTGCATTAAGATTAGTTTTTAGTCATTAACAGCTTTAATGTGATTGTAAATGATGATGAGCAGGATGCATCGTACCATCCGTCACAGAAGATGAAGCCCTGTCCTGAAATAGATAGGAAAATCTCAAAAATGGATCTCTGGTGGATTTTAAATAGATGCATTTTTAGTAATCGCACCTTAATTTCCCGCTAATTTTCACAGGTTGTACTGTGCTGCGGAAATAGTGCTATGCTGAGACGAGCTGAGATGTACGTGCAAATTACAGTAGCGACTCGCGAGGGACGTCACGACATCAAATGCATCTGTGTGTGTTTCCAGCACAACTGTGTTTCATGCTGTTTATTCTCCACTGGACTGTTAGACCACACTTCAGGCCACTTACAGGTTATCTGTAACGTTATCTCCGTGAATGTCAGTATCAGTAATGCAAACAAACTAATACCGCAGCTGGTGTGTGTTTGTTTAAAATGCGTACAGTTCTGGCTGGAGAGAGTGTATTTTTCTATTAAGTGAGGTCAGCAAATGCTTTGCCAGGCCATTTTGCGTGTGTCTTTGCGATTGAACAGCTTTCTTAATGAGAACGGCACCAAACAGCAGCATCCGTGTCTTTGTGAGTCAGTAACGAAGGGTTTCTTTAGCGTGCGTCCAGGTTCAGTTTGTCACTGAACATGAAAGCGAAATGCAGAGAAGAAACAGCTGAAGTTGATTTATTATTTATGTATTTGAGGAATCTGCTGCTTTAGATGTGAAATGCAGAATAAAGCTGTCAACCTCTCAGTTCTGTTTAGTGTTAAACTTGAAATCTAAATTGTCTTTAATTAGGCTACTTCCATAATTTGTATTCTAGCTATTAAGGCCTGTTTGCGCACAAAATTATAAGTAGCCTATAATGATGGTTACAACAACAACGGTCTTAGAATCCTCACCAACAGCCAATAAAATTATTTATACTAAGAAAAAAGCGCTTCAAATTCTCCAGCTCTTTAAAGTTGGATGGATTTTGATTGGTTGCCAATGCTTTTATGGTTCATCAGCTTCATTAAAAATAGATATTGTTACTCTGTGCAGTTATAGTAGGACTTTTTTTTATTTTATTTATTTTTTATACATTTTGTTACTGATATCATTCTTGGAACAAACAGGCCTTTATTGTGCACATTATTTCTTTTAAAAACGTTCGTCTTCATAAATTGCTTCGCTTCAAATTACTTTGTTTCAGGTGACATCATCAATGCCTCTTATTTTTAGCCCCGCCCCCTGACCATCTGGCTCTGTTCCAGTATGCAACGCCCCTTTTATAATCCAATTAATTTTGGGTGGTTAAATCAAGCTCCGCCCTACATTGTATGTCCTGTTGTTCCCACAAATTTGGGATTGTCCCAATTGTAAGGTAAAATAGGTTTTGAATGCAGTTTCATGCTTTGTGCATCTAGACAACAAGGTTTTGTTTGGCTGTTTTAAAAGAAGTTCTGGGTTTTTTATAGCCCAGATATACAGTTATTAGTGCCCTTAAAGTGCATGACTAATTATTGTCTGTAACCTTGATTCATTTCAATTTCTTTTTTTTGAGAGATGAGTTTAAATTGTTTTGAGCGGTGATCTGCATTATGCCACAAATGCTGTCGATAGAGCTTAACTTGTAATGAACCCAAAACATTTCTTTATAATGTCCAGGGCCCTCATTTATAAAGAGTGCGTAGAAAAGGTTCTATATTTTGTCCTACGAATGAAATTTAGAATGTGTGTAAGTACAAAAAAAATCTGTATTTATCAAACGTGCACACCAGTAAGTAATGATTGTTGATAAATCCCACATGTTCTTAAGCACCATGCTCGTTCATGTTCATGGTCATTTGCATTCAGAAACGCCTCCAATGAACCATATATAGTGACAACACCTCCCTTTATTATCACGTGAACGTATACGTCCTCACCGAAGTCATGGCAAAGAAAGCGGTACCGACTGAGAAGTCATTCTGTGCTCTAACTAAACAGATCAGAAAAAAAACGCGTTCTCTGCGCAGCGCATGGTTCGCCAAATCTTCCAGCAAAGCGAGATCAGCCATGACCATATAACTACATTTCCAATCGACTTCCCAACTCTCATTTATAGCTTTTCACACTAATTGTGCAAATGTTTAGCTTGCAATATGAAATTATTAATTGAGTATTTGCAGTTAAAAGACACAGGACACATGCGGCAGCACTTTCTTTTTGTAGTATGGCCATTCTACCACTAGATTCTCTGCGTAAGCATGCTCAGAGTTGTGCTTACATTTACACACATTCCTATGTGTAAGTACAAGTTGATAGATCCCACACTTTGCGTGAAACTGTTCTTACGCACTCATTATGCACACATCTGTGTGTACGCACTGTTGATAAATGAGGGCCCAGGAGTGAGCAAATTAGATGGTTGTATTTGATCTCAGACATTCCTGTGAGTTATTTTGTCATTCATATATTTACTCGTGGAATAAGTGATTTGACAAGTGTTGCGACTAACTGGCGCGATGCATGCGGATCATTTCTGATGCCACTGTGTCTTTGGAAGAGCTGGAGCTAATTGGAGATGTTAGTCTTTTATCTGACTTGGCATCCTGTTCCAGTTCCGTCTGTGCAGTCCTGTGCTCATATGAAAGTCTCTCAGGATGCATCTACTAAATGAATATATGTTTAGTCTAGCAGGTTAGTATAGCAGAATGCAGTTGTTGCAGGTAGCTGTTCATCAGGACTAGTCAGGATGAATTATCTATAGGTTACTAACTTACTAGTGATCGACTCAAATATCAGATAAGCTGATTAATCAGATGATATTTGGTCTTTTTTTAGTGGCATATTTTCTATTTTCAAGTTAGCATTGGGTTTGAGTAAATATTGTTTAAAATAATGCATAAATCAATTCCAGTTTATTTATATAATCTGTCATCATGTCATTTATTGGCAAAAATTGAAGTAATTATTGCCATTGGGAATGGGTCACAATAGTGGAGTAGTTTATTAGCAAAATTGACTAGTTTAGAAGTACTTTTTAGTATTTTTCATATATAATCGGCTGTGCTTTTAGCTGTTAAGACAGTTGCACAGTTAAACCTTCTTAGTTATGTATTTATTTACCTATGTAATACATAACCTTCAAAGTTATGTATTTAAAGTCATCCTATCCATTTTTGGTCATTGCATTGGGTGTTTTAAGCATCATGTTATAAGTGTTGCATATTTTGCATAAAGACGTAATGTCAAGTTGAAATAGTCATTGTACAGGGCACTTCTGATCATTTAGATTATATTTTAGTTTTGCATGTGATTAATTGGTATCAGTCAGAATGTCTATATCTGTACATCTAGTCTTCATTTCCAGACCTTTCCTTCAGTTAATATGTCCATATTTATTGAGGGTCAGTTCTGGTTCTTCAGGATTATCCAGAACTTTTCACTGGCCAAAATAATTAATCATAGATAGCCTATATCTGAATGCCAGATGGTTTCACCAAGATTTCATCAGACCCTGTTATAAATGAAAGGTCTGCTTATTGATTTCATTTTAAAAATAGACATGACCTAACAAAATGCTGAATTGGTCACGCAAGACTTGCCCATCAACAATAAAGCATATTTTATTTGAATGTCCTGCTTTAAATTATATTAGGCATTGGTTTTATTCAGAAGGGCTATTATTAAACGTGCTTAACAAAAAAAAAAGTTTTTGGTTTTCTGTCAAATATAAAACTGATGGGCTTATATAATTAATATATTTTTATAGTGTTGCGAGAAGTATTTTTATTATATAATATTTTTTAAATAATTGATTGATTTTAAATTAATAGAATGTATTGATTTATTTTAATTGTTATTATGATTATTATTTATAC
The DNA here is from genome assembly GCF_001515645.1 of Sinocyclocheilus grahami. NCBI lineage: Eukaryota > Metazoa > Chordata > Actinopteri > Cypriniformes > Cyprinidae > Sinocyclocheilus > Sinocyclocheilus grahami. Next base: position 180,913 of record NW_015505937.1, read on the forward strand.
CACCACAACTGAGATTGTCATGAAAATAGCTATAGCTGCTGCTGTCATGGCATGAAATTAATTACTGCATCAACATCAATACAAAATGCACTTTAATTGCAAAAACACTTTTTTTTTAAACCAATCTTCCGCTGTGAAAGCAGTAAATCCGACTCCATTATCATATTGTTTTACCTGACGTGTGTTGTTCTCAGAGCAGGTCTTAAATAGAGTTGGTCTTAAATTGTGTGTGTGTGTGTGTGTGTGTGAGAGAGAGTGTGTGTTTGGACAGTGGCCATCTGCACGCTGAAGGATTGATTCTGCTCTTCATCACACGAGCCCATCTGTCACGGCAGGCTCACTCTCACACACACACACACAAACAAACACACACGCACACAAACACACACGCACACACTGTTATTGGCTAGTTTGGGTGATTCTGTGCTGCAGTAGTAGTAATCCTGGTTAATGCAGCAGAGTTACCCTTTAACCCCAGAAACTAAGATTAGACTAAGATTCCTGGATGAACGTGCTGTAATGTGCAGCAGTGAGTTAAGCGTGAGCAGAATTAACTCTAACTCACTAGTCCTAAAATTAACACTCTAACTCTCTAACGGTTCCCAAGATCATTGCAGCCACATGCAAAATACTGAGGATTCACTTTAAAAAAAAATAGCCCATCTAACTTGGTTTAATTGCCTGGTTTAAATTAATTAATAAAAAAAAAAAAAAAAAAAAATTACTCAAACTTAAACTTGTCTAAAATTAAAGTGAAACTATAAAATAATGAAAATGCAAATAAATTAAAAGTATTAATAAAAACTATAATAGTATCTCAGTGAGACTGAAATAACCCTGGTTTGAGCCTGAGATCAGTTCCACCCATCTGCTGGTGCTTAAATTATTATATTTCCTCCATGGTACATTTCTGTTGTCAGTATGGATATTATTGTGAGTAGCTTCCTTACTAATAATGGAATTATTCTATTGTATTATTATTATTTTTGAATTATTAGTGTTGTTTACCTGTTATTGGTGTTTGATAATACAGTCTTTACTATTACTATTGCTTATAAAGTTTTTGGAAACCACTATTAAACTTTAGTTAAAAATGGTTCTGTTATTAATCTTCAAAGTGGTCAAATGTATGATTTTCATTGTTGTGGACAGTAAAATAGGTGACGCAGTAAGCAATCTCAACCTCGCAGCCTTGCAGAATGTGATAGAAATGCCCTAGCAATCCATTAGCAGTGCTCTAAAAACACCCCAGCAACGGCGGGTTTAGTTTTTCACAGGCAGTCTGTGTTCAGAAGTCTAAAACTCTTACTCATGTTTTTGCCCTTTTGGTTTCACTGCAGAAACACCACCGGAGACGTGAATCATGCTGTTTCTGCAGAGTCGGGCAGCGTTGAGAAATTATGCAATCTTATGCATCATCTGATGTACACCAGAGCACTTTTTTTATTGAAATCTGTATGATATTGTTAATGCATTTTGCATCTTTTAGAGCTGGGCTGAGAGTATAGCTATAACTGTTTACTCCGTTTTAGTGCACGTTTATTGGAAAGTCAAATAATGGTGCTTTAATATTTCCGTTGCAGTAATAATGAAGAGCGTGCATGAAGAGTAAGCGGGTTGTGTGTGTCTGTGTGCAGCGTTGGGCGCGGCGTATGGCACGGCGAAGAGCGGCACGGGTATCGCTGCCATGTCCGTGATGCGTCCGGAGCTGATCATGAAGTCCATCATTCCTGTGGTCATGGCGGGAATCATCGCTATATACGGGCTGGTGGTGGCCGTCCTCATCGCCAACAGCATCTCAGACAAGATCACGCTGTACAAGTGAGTTAAACGGATCATCACTGACTCAAAAAAACAACAACAGAAAAAACATTTGTATTACTTATAATATGAATAATTACTATTATACTTTCTTAATGATACTAAAATAACAGATTTATATTATGTCGATACCAAAATTTGATGATATTGTAGAAAAGATTGGCATTGTATTGTTTTTTAGACACATTTATGCAATTCTTTTAAATGTATTTAATATAAATGCATTTTAAATTAAATTTAAACCGTTTTAGTGCACATACATATATATACGCATACATATAATTTTATTTTTGTTAATTGCTTAATTTGTTTTTAAGCACTGATTTACTGCAGATAAGTTTCACTATTTAAAAATGTTTCCTTGAATTTTTCTATCAGACAAACATGGGGTCTCATTCATTAATAATTATGTGAATTATTTCCATTTCCAAAAAATGTTCCAACCCTTTATTTATTTGTCATTTGTGACCCTGGAGCACAAAACCAGTCATAAGGGTCAATGTTTCGAAATTGAGATGGTTTGTTAGGATAGGACATCATATTTAGAATAGATAGATAGAAATAATATTTGGCTGAGATGCAACTATTTGAAAATCTGGAATCTAAGGGTGCAAAAAAATCAAAATATTGAGAAAATCAACTTTAAAGTTGTCCAAATGAAGTTCTTAGCAATGCATATTACTAATCATAAATGAAGTTTTAATATATTTACAGTAGGACATTTACAAAATATCTTCATGATACATAGGGCTGCACAATTAATCGAATTTCTAATCCAGTTATGGATGCCACAATTACGTAATTGTCCATTTATGTTATTCTGCGTGCTTAAGATATGTTTTTTTCTTTCTACATGTTATCTTAAGGGTTTTCCCATTGTTTTAGTTTTAGTGTAACATTATAATACCATTCATATTTTAACTTTTTTATAATTTAAATTAGAAACCAATCCGATGTATATTTGACATTTGAAGGCTTAATACTATAGAAAAGCACTAAAGGTTTTTCAGTTAGTGTTTTCAGCTTGTTTATTTTCATATAAATATACGGCATGCAGTTGCATCAAACAATGGTATAAACATCATTCAATGTAAATTGTGCTTAATAATCGCAATTACAATTTCAAGGGAATAATCGACAATTATGATTTTTGTCATAATCGTGCAGCTCAAAGAAACATGATCTTTACTTAATATCCTAATGATTTTTGGCATAAAAGAAAAAAATTTCATTTTGACCCGTACAATGTATTGTTGGCTATTGCTACAAATATACCCCAGCGACTTAACACTGCTTTTGTGCTCCAGGGTCACATTTATGTAATTCTTTATTTTAGCAACTAATGGATTGTTGTGTGTGTGTGTGGCAGGAGTTTCTTGCATCTGGGTGCAGGTCTGAGCGTGGGTCTGAGTGGGCTGGCGGCTGGGTTCGCCATCGGCATCGTGGGAGACGCAGGAGTCCGTGGCACCGCTCAGCAGCCGCGCCTCTTCGTGGGCATGATCCTCATTCTGATCTTCGCTGAAGTTCTGGGTCTCTACGGCCTCATCGTAGCCCTGATTCTCTCAACCAAATAAACTGGCAGTCAGCATGTGGCGCTGCCGGACCGCAAGACGGGGCACGTGGAACAAAAAAAGTGGGAAGGGGGGGGAAAAATAAAGGTACCTTAAACTTAAATGAAATTAGATGAATTGAGAGGTGGGGAAATAATCCTACACATTATAACAGGCTCTGCGTTTGGTTTTATCTCTGAAAGTGTACAGTCGTCCCAGTTTGATAGTTTTGATTTCTTGTAGATGCGGTAATTAGTGATTTCGTCCTGTGTCTGTGAAGAAAAAAAAGAATAATAATAATAATGCTGTAATAGATCTCATTCTCTGTTTGTTTCCACACCCCTCCTGCCTATCGAGCTGTTAGCCAATCACGCGTTCTCTTTCGCTCCCTTCATGTTAGAGACGGAAATGCAGGAACGCCTCTGGTTCCTGTCTCTTCCTGTCACGTGATTTGGGAGTTTTATACATTTCCACATTGGTGTCAAAGAAGTGTTTGTGAAGTGGAAAAACGCACTGGCGAATCTGTATGTGGAATGGAGTAGTTTTTGTTAACGTCCTTTTTTGTTTTCCACTGATTTTATTTATTAAGAATATTGTTCATGAAAATGTACTTGAAGCTCCTCAGATCCTTTGAATTGATATTTATATAAACAAGTATAAATATATATATAAATAAAGATCTATATATA
>NW_015505937.1:185012-193383 GCF_001515645.1 Sinocyclocheilus grahami
ATATATATAAATAAAGATATATATATATATATATATATATATAAGAATAGAGCTGCACTGGCCGGGGTGCAGTTGTCTGGGAGTATTTCAGCTCGATGTGTGTATTTCTGGTTGTTTCGTGTGTGTATCTGATGTTTGGTTGTATTAAAGGTATGCGTGTGCCCCTCGACGGGTCTCACAAGTGTAATTTCCACATGCCTGTGTTCCCTGTGCTTCTTCGTCATCTGACGGCTCGTGTGAGTGTGTTCAGCTGTGTGTTTGCCTTCAGTCTCAACCTTGATAATAATTCCCCAACAGCACTGATAGATTTACAGCTAAATTACTTCAACGTCCTTAAAGCTTTCCATTTTTTAGATTTTTTTTAAATTTTATTTGAATTTTCTCAGTCTGTTAGATAAACATCATTTACACACACACAAATAAATCTGGTTATTGCACCACACAGATTTGTTCTTAACCTCATTCCAATGCAGTGGTTTTTAACCTTTTAGATATTTCCTCAAGGAATTATCACAAAACTACTTGTTTTCAAACATTTTATTACCAGAACCCGGGAGTAAAATTAATTCCATTTAAATACATTTATTTTGTAGGGTTTCTGCCCGCCTTTAAAAAGTTTTAATTTGCCCATGTACAAATTATATATTTTATATATTATTATATATATCATTTTATATATATATATATATATATATATATATATATATATATATATATATATATATATATATATATATATATATATATACCCTTGTACAAATTATATATTTTTATATATTATTATATATATCATTTTATATATATATATATATATATATAAATTACATGAAATACAAAATATCTTGTTTTTTTGAGAAACTGAGCAAAATTGAGTTTATACTTGAAATTAGCAAATATCTGTCAGTGGGAAATTAACTTGTTTTTTTTTTTGTCCATTGGAAGATATTTGTCCCTTTTTTTTATTCTCAGAAAACAGTAAAAGTTATTTCCATATTGTAGTGATGCTTTTATTATGCTTTTTTTTAATTTTAGTTTCATAAAATGAATTAAAAAGTAATGGTGATCAGTCGGATGTTGTATTTTCAGACTTTAAAGTGCTGTGAATACTTTCTTTGGACATTTACATTTAGAGACTATATTAGCATATTGTGTTCCCTTTAATTTAGTCCTTAAATTTTCTATAACTGGTCTTAAATTATTTAAGAGAGCTTAATTTTAACTTCATAAAATTCGCAAAAACCCTGTTTTGTTCAGGTATGTTTTTCTATAAAACAATAGTAACTGAGCGGGAAAGGAGGTAAAAAAAAATTACATTTGTGTTTTCAGCATGCAGTCCATTTGAAATAATTTTATTAATTTTAATAAATTAAGTTTGAAGTTTTCTGAGGTGTCCTGGTTGTTGAGAACCGCTGTTCTAATATTAAAGGGATTCTGTTCTAAGTTAGTCATTTGCATGGAACACGCCCACATCATGTCCATATAAGGGCTTTCCGCATGACCTTTCCTGCTTGTGTCGACTTTTGCAACAACATTCTCAGGCGATGTGACATCCTCGAAACAATTTCGCAATGAAATATACTTAAGATAAAACATTTGTTCAAAACTTCTTCTTAACACGTTTATAAGGTACACCGGATATGAAAATGTGTGTTTTCAGTAGTTCATTTTTCAGTATTATTGATTAGATCGTGAAAACGTTCGTACGCAGATCTACTGACGAATGTGATTAAAATTAGAGAATTATTTGAAGAGTTCAAGCCTTTGAAGTTTAAAATATATATATATATATATATATTAGGACCTTAAAAGAGACTATATGTTAAAGTGGCATGGAAATAGTGGAACAGGCCAAAGGGCTTCCTTATAATGAAGAAGATGGAAGACATAAAAAGGCGTAAAATTTACTGCATTATTCATGTTGTGTTAAGAAGCAAGCCTATAATAACACCTCATCAGCTTTTCAGTGTTTACACCCTCTTTATAAACATATTAGTGTGGGACAAAAAAGATGCCATTTCTTTAATATTTAGTGTTTTTTTTACACGTTTTAACACATTGCATTATCAATAACATCTGATATTCTTCAGATTTCAAATAGATTTGCCAGATAAATCCTCTCATAACAAATGGCATCACATGAAACAGGAATGTGAAGTGTCATCTCAGTGTGTCATGTATTGATGGTGTTCGTCAGTGCTGTTTCAGGCGTCCAGGCTGCTGAGGAGAGTGTTTGCTATATGACTGATGGCTGTGTACCTGCTGCTCTCTGGAAACGCCTGCAGGAAGTCCCGCCCCTCCTCCAAACTCACCGTCAGGAGCGGATCCAGCGGCACGGAGCCTGCACACACACAATCAGTCAGTATATGTGTTTAGACATAAAGGGATGTGAAGTACAGTGGGGTTCAAAAGCCTGAGACCATTTTTGTATTTAATAACAATTATAATTTAATTATTACTAATTACTGCTGTCAAACGATTAATCGCATCCAAAATAAAAGTTTTTACATAATATATGTATGTGTACTGTGTTTTATTGTGTATATATAAATACAAACATACCGTATTTATTTTGAAAATATTTAGATGTATATACAAACCCGATTCCAAAAAAGTTGGGACACTGTACAAATTGTGAATAAAAACAGAATGCAATGATGTGGACGTTTCAAATTTCAATATTTTATTCAGAATACAACATAGATGACATATCAAATGTTTAAACTGAGAAAATGTATCATTTTAAGGGAAAAATAAGTTGATTTTAAATTTCATGGCATCAACACATCTCAGAAAAGTTGGGACCAGGCCATGTTTACTGTGTGGCATCCCCTCTTCTTTTTATAACAGTCTGCAAACGTCTGGGGACTGAGGAGACAAGTTGCTCAAGTTTAGGAATAGGAATGTTGTCCCATTCTCTTATATTTATATGTATACATAATAAATAAACAGTACACATACATACATTATGTAAACAAAAACGTATTTTGGATGCAATTAATCGCAATTAATCGTTTGACAGAAGTATTATTAATGTATTGTAAATAATTATAATTCAAATTATTGAATACGAATTTAAGTATGTCTTAATATTTGGTTGGCTAGATGAACATTATCATGTTTTGAGATGTTCCACAGAGCAAATTGTAGTTTATGTAAAAAAAAAAAAAAAAAATTTATTATTATAATATATATTAAAATTAATTTTTTGTTACAATACTTTTATTTTGATTAAATATTTGTCATTTATTTTTTAATTGAAATTTACTTCAAAGCAGAGCAGAACCTTTAGTATTTCTTATTAATTTTACACGATATGTTTGTTTTAATTTTGCTTTTTCAGGTTGATCTTCAGTGTGACCTCAGACTTTTGGACCACGCTATAGTCTCATCTATCCTGTATTCAAAACTCACTAAAATATATCACATAATGAGATGCTGTGCACCATCAAGAGGAGAATGGTGGAACAACACGAGTGAAAAGTGTGAGTCGATAATCACATTACCTAGAAACACAGATCCAGTGATCACCTCCACCTTTAGAGAAAATGTTACTGCGCTCCTAAAAAACACACATCAGTGTTTAATACAGATTGTTAGATGGCATTTTCCCGCACAGCTGTACACACAAAGTACAGCGTACACACAAAGCCACTCATGTTCTCCACGATGCCCAGGATCTTCACGGCGGTCTTCTTACAGAAGGTGATCTCACGTCTCCTGTAGACACCGCCTGCCGTTTGAAAGGGTGTTCAAATCCCCTCGAAATCAAAAATGTAAGTTTTTTGGCTCTTAGTATGAATATGTTAGCCTTAAGGTCATCTATTAGCTAGTGTACTCCAAAACTATGACAAAATTCACATTCACAAGATATAAGCATCCAAAAATTGTAGTCTCTCACTTCCACCAATATGGATCAATCAATTGTATTTTCTGTAGGGTGAATGGCACGTAGTGCACTATATAGGGGATAGGGATCGATTCAGACAGTGTAAATATGCTTTACATTGGGGCGAAAGAAGTCTGGTTTTGTGCATGCAGTCTCGGTCCACAGACACGATAGCACGGCGCAGACCACAGAACGTATTGGACCCATTTGAATTCTACACCAAATTGTATATTGTATATCAATAATATAGATGAGATTGTGGCTGTCATACCCTGTCAAATGCAGCTTTACCGAGCTCAACGGCTCTAGTCCAAGCTGTGATTTATAAACGAACGCTATTGGCAATTTAAAAAAGGGGCATGACTGCTTGATATATCCCGCCCTGTTTTAGTTCAAATGACAACAACACCTAGAATAACAGTGCATGTTTCAAAGCACTTCAGTGGAACTTTAATGCATGTTATTTAGCAGACTAGAGATTCACAGCATTGTTATGTTCACCTGTGGTGTAGTGACCAGCACGGCTCCGTCCACTCTGTGTTTGCGCAGGTTCTCAAGCACGGCCAGGTGTTTGTCTGACGTCCCCGGTGGTGTGTCCACCAGCAGAACGTCCAGTTCGCCCCATGCCACATCACTGACAAACTGCCCAATCAGAGCTGAGGAAGAGATGGGGATGTGAGACGAGAACACATCAGGTACCAACGTTCAAAAGGTTAAACAGCAAAGGTCAGACCTGTTTTTTTGGGCCCCCTCCACACGACGGCCTCGTCCGAATCCTCCAACAGGAAGCCGATGGACATGAGTGCGAGCTGCTGCTGGGGGTCTGCATACACAGGCACCCACCCTGCATCTCACTGATGCACCTCCGGCTTCCCCACACTCAGCATCTGCGGGATACTGGGCCCACACAGATCCACATCCAGGATACCCACCTGACACACAAAACAACATCGCATGATGACATAGAATAGAATAGAGTAGAGTAGAATAGAATTGGTCAGAATATAATAGAATGGAGCAGAATAGAATAAAATACAGCACAATGTAATAGAATAATCCAAAATAGAATAGAGCAGAAGAGAACTGAACAGTGCAGAATATAATAGTGTAGACCAGAATATAATAGAGTAGAATACACCACAATATAATAGAATAAAATATAATAGAGAATAGAGCACAATAGAATAAAGTAGAGCAGCATAGAGCCGAACAGAACAGATGAAATACAATAGAGCAGAACATACTGTAATAGAACATAGCACAATAGAATAGAATAAATCTGAATAAAATAAAGTAGAATATAATCAAGTAAAACAGAATATAAAAGAACAGAGTACAATATAAGAGAAAAGAGCAGAATATAACGGAATAGATCATAATTTAATAGAGCACAGTGTAATAGAATAAAGCAAAATATAAAAGCACACAATAGAAAGGAGCACAGTGTAATAGAATAGATCTGCATAGAATTGAATAGAGCAGAATTTAATCGAACACAGTAGCATGGAATTGAAGAGAGCAGAATATAATATAACAGTGCAATAGAATAGAATAGAATCAAGTAAAACAAGTATAATAGAATAAAGCAGAATAAAATAGAGCACAATATAACAGAATAGAGCAGAATATAAAAAGCACAATAGAATAGAGTAGAATACAACAGAATAAAATAGAGCACAATATCACAGAGTTGAGCAGAATATTAAGAAAGCACAATAGAGCAGATCTGCACAGAATTTAATAGAGAAGAATATAATAGATGAAATGTAGCACGTTAGAAGAGAGAAGCATAGAATTGAAAGCACAATAGAACAGATCTGCACAGAATTTAATAGAGAAGAATATAATAGATGAAATGTAGCACGTTAGAAGAGAGAAGCATAGAATTGAATAGAGCACAATACAATGGAATGGAGCAGAACGGAATCAAGTAAAAATGAATATAATAAAACAGAAAAGAATCAAATAGAATAGAGCAAATCATAATAGAATGGTATTTGACCTTCTTGCCCGCATGAAGCGAGTTCAGTGGCGATGGTGCTTTTCCCCACTCCACCGTTACCAGACAGAACCAGAACCAGAACCAGAACCACGTGCTCCACCTGATCCAGATTCCCTTTCTCTGAGACACATCCACATGTGAGTTCTAATTCAGTTTATAGACATTCAGACTTTCTGTCCTCTCTGGTTATTTAAAGCTCTTACAAAGATACTGCAGTGCTATAGTGATGCTATACGGTAACATCATGGTACTTTGATATATACCATGGTACTGAATGATGGCATGTACCATGGAACTCCAGTGAATATCATCATAGTAAATGTTCAACTAAAACATTGTATTTCCAATATAAATGCCCACAAATATGGCGTTGTTTTGGTTCATATACAAAACAGTTTCACCATGCTAACTCTACTGTTACATGTCCAAAAACAATGTATTATCATGTTACTTTTTCTTACATTTATTTCAGAATGGCTGTATTATTGCATTTATGTTTATGTACATTCCGTTGCATCTATGAAAGGCGGGGCATAGAGGAGAAACAATAATGTACAGTATGTGGAAAATAATGTGACTATAATAATTAAGAAATCAGATTTATATGAAAAACATTCTTGACGAATGCCAGTTTCTGTGTGTGCATGTGCAATGAGAGTTATAAAGAGCATTTTCTGCTTCGCCAGCCTGTTCTGGGGATGCTTTTTAAAGTTTCTTCACCCTCCTGGGCTGTTTTGAAAACTAAAATAGACAGACGGATAGACAGACAGATAGAAAGAGACAGAAAGATAGACAGATAGATAGTTAGACAGACAGACGAATAGATAGATAGATAGATAGATAGATAGATAGATAGATAGATAGATAGATAGATAGATAGATAGATAGATAGATAGATAGATAGATAGATGGATGGATGGAAAAATAGACAGACGGATAGACAGACAGATAGAAAGAGACAGAAAGATAGACAGATAGATAGTTAGACAGACAGACGAATAGATAGACAGACAGATAGATAGATAGATAGATAGATAGATAGATAGATAGATAGATAGATAGATAGATAGATAGACAGATAGATAGATAGACAGACAGATAGACAGATAGATAGACAGACAGACAGACAAATAGATAGATAGATAGATAGACAGACAGAAAGATAGATAGATAGACAGTTAGATAGACAGACGAATAGATAGATAGACAGACAGACAGATAGATAGAGACAGATAGAAAGATAGATAGACAGATAGATAGATAGACAGACAGACAGACGAATAGATAGATAGATAGACAGACAGACAGACAGATAGAGACAGACAGATAGAAAGATAGATAGACAGACAGATAGACAGACAGACGAATAGATAGACAGACAGATAGATAGATAGATAGATAGATAGATAGATAGATAGATAGAGATGAATTTACAAATAGATAGAGAGATAGATAGAGAGACATAGATAGAGAGATAGATAGAGATGAATGTACAAATAGAGAGATAGAGACAGATAGAGAGACAGATAGATAGATAGATAGAGAGACAGACAGATAGATAGATAGAGACAGACAGAAAGTTAGATAGACAGACGAATAGATAGATAGACAGACAGACAGATAGATAGAGACAGATAGAAAGATAGATAGATAGACAGACAGACAGACGAATAGATAGACAGACAGATAGATAGATAGATAGATAGAGACAGACAGAAAGATAGATAGACAGACGAATAGATAGATAGACAGACAGACAGATAGATAGAGACAGATAGAAAGATAGATAGATAGACAGACAGACAGACGAATAGATAGACAGACAGATAGATAGATAGATAGATAGAGACAGACAGAAAGATAGATAGACAGACGAATAGATAGATAGACAGACAGACAGATAGATAGAGACAGATAGAAAGATAGATAGATAGACAGACAGACAGACGAATAGATAGACAGACAGATAGATAGATAGATAGATAGAGACAGACAGAAAGATAGATAGACAGACGAATAGATAGATAGACAGACAGACAGATAGATAGAGACAGATAGAAAGATAGATAGATAGACAGACAGACAGACGAATAGATAGACAGACAGATAGATAGATAGATAGATAGAGACAGACAGAAAGATAGATAGACAGACGAATAGATAGATAGACAGACAGACAGATAGATAGAGACAGATAGAAAGATAGATAGATAGACAGACAGACAGACGAATAGATAGACAGACAGATAGATAGATAGATAGATAGAGACAGACAGAAAGATAGATAGACAGACGAATAGATAGATAGACAGACAGACAGATAGATAGAGACAGATAGAAAGATAGATAGATAGACAGACAGACAGACGAATAGATAGACAGACAGATAGATAGATAGAGACAGACAGACAGAAAGATAGATAGAGACAGACAGATAGATAGATAGATAGAGACAGACAGAAAGATAGATAGACAGACGAATA
>NW_015505937.1:193408-205728 GCF_001515645.1 Sinocyclocheilus grahami
AGATAGATAGACAGACAGATAGACAGATAGATAGATAGATAGATAGATAGATAGACAGACAGACAGACGAATAGATAGATAGATAGACAGACAGACAGACAGACAGACAGATAGATAGATAGAGACAGACAGATAGATAGAGACAGACAGACGAATAGATAGACAGACAGAGAGATGGATGGATGGAAGAAATAACTGCCTCATTCTGTTCTTGTGTTCCAGGAATGTCTGGGAATAATGTTGTTAGTGAGAATGTCCCGGAGACTGAAGCCACGCCCCTCACGCCCCTCGGCCCAGAAGAGAAGCAGGCTGTGGGACCACAGGTGAGCATGACTTCTGTCCTCACAAGCTCTGCTTATTTCTGTCAAGTTATTTTGAGCTAACTAGCACTAGTTTTACATTACCTGGGCATCCGGCCAATCAGAGTCTCAAATGAACGCTTTCAGTGACACAGCATGTGCTGCGCTGCTTTAAATCAGCTTCTCACACATGAAGATAATCAGACTTCTTAATAGGTATAAAACAGGCTTTATTTTCTTTATGAAAAATTTGGTAACACTTTATTTGAAGGTGTCCTTGTTACAAATGTTACATGTACTTTCTATTATAATAACAATAACTTATGCATAATTACATGCAAGTAAGCCAAACCCTAATCCTAACCCTAACCATATAGTAAGTACATGTAGTTAATTAATATTACTCAGTACTTAAATGTAGAATTACACTGTAACAGGGACACTTTAAAATAAAGTGTAACCAAACATTTCATTTATTAAATATTTCTTTTGATTTTAAAATGTGACCTGAACATTTCTGAGAGGTCCTGACTGGTTTTGTTTGTGCGGTCAGTCAGAGGGCAGCTCTACAGGCTACGAGCCGGTGACGGTGTGTGTGCCAGCGGAGCTGCCGCCGGTGGTGCCCGTGACGGGCGAGTCGTTCTGCCAGTGTCCAGCTCAAACAGAGCTCAGCTCAGACGCCCAGATCAGCCCCTACACCCTCAGCTGCACCTGCGGAGAGGAAGAGCAGGGTCAGATTCATTACATTTAATCATGCATTTAAACACTAAAGAGAACAGAATCATACTGAGCTGACTCGAGTAATGTGATTTGCACTTTGTCATACACAACCTTTGAAAAGTTTGGAGTCAATAAGATGACAGTATAGACCTTTGCAATGTCACAAAAGATTTCTATTTTTAAAAAATGCTGTTCTTACGAAGTTTCAATTCTTCAAAGAATCCTAAAAGAAATGTTTCTTGAGCAGCAAATCAGCATATCAGAATGATTTCTGAAGGATCATGTGACACTGAAGAATGGAGAAATTATACTGAAAATTCAGCTTTGATCACAGGAATAAATTACATTTTACAATATATTCAAATAGAAAACAGTTATTTTAAATTGTAAAAATATTTCACAATATAACTGTTTTCACTGTATTTTTTATCAAATAAATACAGCCTTGGTGAGCAGAAGAGACGTCTTTCAAAAAAAAAAATATATATACTGTATATTTTAAAAAATCTTACCGACCCTGCAAACTGAATAAAAATAAAAAGCTAAAACACAGATTGACCCAGCACAGTCAAAATCCATATATCTATCCATTTATATCACAAAGCACTTATGAAACTATGACATGCATAGAATAGAATTATCCATTATATTTATATCCAAATAACTACAAGTAGACATTAGAAACACAAACATCTAATAATATTAGTTTAAAACATTAGTCATCATTTTTCAGAATGAGAATTTATTTCAATTAAATAGATTTTTTAAATGTTTGATTTGAGAGACAACACACTGTTTTATACGATCAGAAAAACATTCCCTAACAAAAAAATCCACCTACTTATAAACAATCAGCGACAGTACAGAGGAAAATACTGCCCTTTAATAAAAAAACATGAATAATGCTGTGTTTTTCCCCACAGTGAAGATTTGAAATCATGGTTCCTTGTGTTTGTCACTGTGTTAAGGGTGTGATTGGGTTTGGGACGAGGAGAGCAAATCATCCTCCGTGTCTCTGAGCTGCTCTGACCGGAAGGTGATCTTCCACTCGGAGTACAGCTGTGGAACCGCTGCCATCAGGGGAGCCAAGCCTCTGAGCGACGGACAGCACTTCTGGGAAATCAAGATGACATCTCCCGTCTACGGCACAGATATGGTGAGATACGGTGACTGGATGAACAAAGACAATAAACTACAACACTGACAATATATCAAGATAAGATCAAGATAGATGGATGGATGGATGGATAGATAGACATTTAAAATATGTGACCCTGGAGCACAAAAGCAGTGTTAAGTAGCACGGGTATATTTGTAGCAATAGCCAAAAATACATTGTATGGGTCAAAATTATAGATTTTTCTTTTATGCCAAAAATCATTCGGATATTAAGTAAAGATCATGTTCCATGAAGATATTTTGTGAATTTCCTACCATAAATATATCAAAACTTAATTTGTGATTAGTAATATGCATTGCTAAGAACTTCATTTGAACAACTTTAAACGTGATTTTCTCAATATTTTGATTTTTTTTTTTGCACCCTCAGATTCCAGATTTTCAAATAGTTGTATCTCGGCCAAATATCGTCCTATCCTAACAAACCTTACATCAATGGAAAGATTATTTATTCAGCTTTCAGATGATGCATACATCTAAATTTCCAGAAATTGACCCTTATGACTGGTTTTGTGATCCATGGTCACATATGTATTTTGTGTGTTGATGAGTCCAGATGGTTGGTGTCGGGACATCAGAAGTGAACCTGGATCAGTTCAAACATAGTTTCTGCAGTCTGTTGGGCACGGATGAGGACAGCTGGGGTCTGTCCTACACAGGTGAGGTCAGAGGTCACGTGACCCCTGCGTTCTATACAGTTAATTCAGTATTATTCATTTAAATACATTAAATAACCTGCGCATGTCTGTGTATTTAAAAAAACACAAGCAAAACACATTTATTACCATAAGGGACTATTTCTACCAGATCTAATCATTAAAATGACTAAACTGAATCGAGCCAGCTTGATTCTGTCTTTTTAAGTAACGTTTTGACTTAAATAAAACTGACTTAACTTAAATTTTGACTTAAATGATTTATCCATTTGTATGTAATTTTACATTACACTACCATTCAAAAGTTTGGATTCAGTAAGATTTTTTTTTTTTTTTTTTTTTTTTTAAAAAAAGTAATAATTTTTACATGTCTGTGACTATTTCTACCAGATCTAATCATTAAAATGACTAAACTGAATCGTGCCAGCTTGATTCTGTCTTTTTAAGTAACGTTTTGACTTAAATAAAACTGACTTAAATTTTGACTTAAATGATTTATCCATTTGTATGTAATTTTACATTACACTACCATTCAAAAGTTTGGATTCAGTAAGATTTTTTTTATTTTTTTTTAAAGAAATTAATACTTTAGCAAGGATGCAATAAATTGATCAAAAGTGACAGTAAAGTCATTTATAATGTTACAAAAGATTCTATTTCAAACATATGCTGTTCTTTTGAACTTCCTGTTCATCAGAGAAATCCTAAAAAATCAAATGTATCACAGTTTCAACAAACATATGAAGCAGTTTCTTTGAGCAGCAAATCAGCATATTAGAATGATTTCTGAAGATCGTGTGACACTGAAGACTGGAGTCATGATACTGAACATACAGCTTTACATCACAGAAATAAATGACATTTTATTAGGGATGCACCGATATGAAAATTTTGGCCGATACCGATAATTCTTTATTTTTGAAAGCCGATAACCGATAGTGTTTTTACTGTATTTTTAATCAAATAAATGCAGCCTTGGTGGGCAGCAGAGACTCCTTTCAAAAACATTTTTTTTTAAAACTACCAACCCCACATTGTTCTGACTGGATTTTTACATATTTATGTGTTTTTAATTTCCTTTCTTCATCTACATTTATCATGGTTCAGGTCATCTACACCATAAGGGGTCAAAGGTGAACTTTTCATCACGGTTCGGTCAAGGGTCCATAATCGGGGTCCATCTGGACAGCTGGCACGGCACCCTGAGCTTCTATAAGAACCGCCGCTGCATCGGTAAGACATACACACTCTCTTCTGTCCTGTATCAGTGTATTTCCTACTGAAACACCAACTACAATCTTTCTTATTCTTCCTTTTCCATCTCTGTCTATCTATCTATCTATCTATATCTATCTGTCGGTCTGTCTGTCAGGCATAGCAGCTACTCACTTGCAGAATAAGCGTCTGTATCCGATGGTGTGTTCGACTGCGGCCAAGAGCAGCATGAAGCTGATCCGTTCACATTCTGCGCCCACCACATTACAGTACCTGTGCTGCACACAGCTGCGCAAAATGCTGCCCAACTGCGCAGACGCTCTGCGCGTGCTGCCTCTGCCGCCGGGTCTGCGTCTGCTGCTGTCTAACCAGCTGGGATGGGCGCTGACCCTCGGCTGCGCAGACGCCTGCGCACACAACAGGGAAAACAAGGCCACACAAACAGATGATGGCGACTATGACGAATACACAAGCCCATTTCCTTCCCACAATCCCTCTGACAACGAACGCGTCTTTATTTCTAGTTCCTTCTCTGATAACCCTGGTTCTTACCATGGTAAAGATGAGCCTCTTGATTCTACTTCCTGTCCAGATGATGCGCATTATCAAGATGGTGTCTCCATAATGGATGTTACCTGTTACCTTGATCCCTCCTCACCTTCTGACCTCTACTGTGGCTCCGCCCCCAGCCCTGATCATAATTCCATTCCTGACCCTACATTTCAGCACGTATCTGCTTCCTGTCCTTGCTGTGGCCCGCCGGTATCTGTTTCCAGCGACGACTGCTGACTTAAATTTTGACTTAAATGATTTATCCATTTGTATGTAATTTTACATTACACTACCATTCAAAAGTTTGGATTCAGTAAGATTTTTTTTATTTTTTTTTAAAGAAATTAATACTTTAGCAAGGATGCAATAAATTGATCAAAAGTGACAGTAAAGTCATTTATAATGTTACAAAAGATTCTATTTCAAACATATGCTGTTCTTTTGAACTTCCTGTTCATCAGAGAAATCCTAAAAAATCAAATGTATCACAGTTTCAACAAACATATGAAGCAGTTTCTTTGAGCAGCAAATCAGCATATTAGAATGATTTCTGAAGATTGACACTGAAGACTGGAGGAATGATGCTGAAAATGCAGCTTTGCATCACAGAAATAAATGACATTTTATAATGTATTCAAATTGAAAATAATTATTGTAAATTGTAATAATATTTCACAATTTTAGTGTTTTTACTGTATTTTTAATCAAATAAATGCAGCCTTGGTGGGCAGCAGAGACTCCTTTCAAAAACATTTTTTTTTAAAACTACCAACCCCACATTGTTCTGACTGGATTTTTACATATTTATGTGTTTTTAATTTCCTTTCTTCATCTACATTTATCATGGTTCAGGTCATCTACACCATAAGGGGTCAAAGGTGAACTTTTCATCACGGTTCGGTCAAGGGTCCATAATCGGGGTCCATCTGGACAGCTGGCACGGCACCCTGAGCTTCTATAAGAACCGCCGCTGCATCGGTAAGACATACACACTCTCTTCTGTCCTGTATCAGTGTATTTCCTACTGAAACACCAACTACAATCTTTCTTATTCTTCCTTTTCCATCTCTGTCTATCTATCTATCTATCTATATCTATCTGTCGGTCTGTCTGTCAGGCATAGCAGCTACTCACTTGCCTTAAAGATATCGGCCAAATTTTCTTATCGGGCCGATACCGATAACAGAAAAAATGAGCATTTATCGGCCGATACCGATATGGTGGCCGATATATCGTGCATCCCTACATTTTATAATATATTAAAATTGAAAATAATTATTGTAAATTGTAATAATATTTCACAATTTGTGTTTTTACTGTATTTTGAATCAAATAAATGCAGCCTTGGTGGGCAGCAGAGACTCCTTTCAAAAACATTTTTTTTAAAAACTACCAACCCCACATTGTTCTGACTGGATTTTTACATATTTATGTGTTTTTAATTTCCTTTCTTCATCTACATTTATCATGGTTCAGGTCATCTACACCATAAGGGGTCAAAGGTGAACTTTTCATCACGGTTCGGTCAAGGGTCCATAATCGGGGTCCATCTGGACAGCTGGCACGGCACCCTGAGCTTCTATAAGAACCGCCGCTGCATCGGTAAGACATACACACTCTCTTCTGTCCTGTATCAGTGTATTTCCTACTGAAACACCAACTACAATCTTTCTTATTCTTCCTTTTCCATCTCTGTCTATCTATCTATCTATATCTGTCGGTCTGTCTGTCAGGCATAGCAGCTACTCACTTGCAGAATAAGCGTCTGTATCCGATGGTGTGTTCGACTGCGGCCAAGAGCAGCATGAAGCTGATCCGTTCACATTCTGCGCCCACCACATTACAGTACCTGTGCTGCACACAGCTGCGCAAAATGCTGCCCAACTGCGCAGACGCTCTGCGCGTGCTGCCTCTGCCGCCGGGTCTGCGTCTGCTGCTGTCTAACCAGCTGGGATGGGCGCTGACCCTCGGCTGCGCAGACGCCTGCGCACACAACAGGGAAAACAAGGCCACACAAACAGATGATGGCGACTATGACGAATACACAAGCCCATTTCCTTCCCACAATCCCTCTGACAACGAACGCGTCTTTATTTCTAGTTCCTTCTCTGATAACCCTGGTTCTTACCATGGTAAAGATGAGCCTCTTGATTCTACTTCCTGTCCAGATGATGCGCATTATCAAGATGGTGTCTCCATAATGGATGTTACCTGTTACCTTGATCCCTCCTCACCTTCTGACCTCTACTGTGGCTCCGCCCCCAGCCCTGATCATAATTCCATTCCTGACCCTACATTTCAGCACGTATCTGCTTCCTGTCCTTGCTGTGGCCCGCCGGTATCTGTTTCCAGCGACGACTGTAAGGGAAATGATGCCAGCTCTGTGTGTAAACCGGAACACACCGGTTCTTGCATTCTATGCTCCTCCTACACTCCACCAGGCCACGCCTCCTTTTGGCCTGACTCCGCCTCTGAGAGTGGCTCAGACGGCTTCTCTGCAGAGCTAGAGATGTACCAGAGGAAACGCTGCCGCTGGACATGAGACACAATGTTTACCTGTAAATCACAGGTCAAAGGTCACATTTAACGGTGACTCACACTCACGTTGTTTCAAACTCATTTAAGTAAGACTGCACGATTAACCTAAATTGTGATATGACTGTGTGTGATTATACAATCACAAAGACTGCTGTTTAATTAAATGTCAACAAAAGAAAATTGGTAAAGAGAAACACTTAGAAACAATGTTGTTTGCAAAAAAAAGGGGATTCAGGGGCTTTTTTCTACCATAATAATGTTTGAAAATTAAGAAATTAAGCCATATATACTGTATATTAGTATTGTAATTTTGCAGTTATACTCTAAAATAATTATATTAATTATACAATTTTAACATTTTTGTTAAAATATAATTTTATCATTAATAACAACTATTATTATTATTATGTATTACTATTATAGTCGTATACAAGTCATAAATATAATCACATAATTTTAGGCCTACAAACTGTTTTTTAAAATAGCATTTTAAATCACAGTCACAATTTTTATCAGAAATTGGTCAAATTTCACATTTTAATTCTACAGATTTCTTTTTTTTTTTCTCCGAATTCTGCAGCCCTAGGTACGAGACTTAATTTTTTTCTTGAAGAATGCTTAACACCTCATTTTGTGTCCTACAGAAGAAAAGTCAGTCATGTGGGTTTGGAAAAACATGGGAGAGTAAATCACATAATTGTCATTCTTAGGTGAACTATTGCTTAAATACACACATCGTCAGTTGAACTCAAAGCATTCGTCCTCATCCCTTGCCAAACTATCAAAATGCATTCACTGGACTTGTTGTGAATTATAACCTTCATGAATCCAGTGAATCAGTGTCTTTATTTTTTTAGTAATCTGCTTCTTTTTCCAATTAGTTCATTCATTATTCAGGGTTCAGGATGTGGTTAAAGATTGAAATTTCCCTCCGAATTCTGCAGCCCTAGGTACGAGACTTAATTTTTTTCTTGAAGAATGCTTAACACCTCATTTTGTGTCCTACAGAAGAAAAGTCAGTCATGTGGGTTTGGAAAAACATGGGAGAGTAAATCACATAATTGTCATTCTTAGGTGAACTATTGCTTAAATACACACACATCATCAGTTGAACTCAAAGCATTCGTCCTCATCCCTTGCCAAACTATCAAAATGCATTCACTGGACTTGTTGTGAATTATAACCTTCATGAATCCAGTGAATCAGTGTCTTTATTTTTTTAGTAATCTGCTTCTTTTTCCAATTAGTTCATTCATTATTCAGGGTTCAGGATGTGGTTAAAGATTGAAATTTCTCATAAACTTGCTCATTTCCAGTGCCAATGTTTCTAGTCAGGTGACCCTTTTTTGAGAAGGTTTATCTTGTATATTAAGGTAGATCAACACATGCCAAACAATTTGCAGCAGTATTATTGAAATATTGTAGTCATCAGTATGTTTGAGTTCATTCACTCAGACTTCGAGAGACCAGTTCATGAAAAACCTCCTGGCATCTATAAAAACCAGTGCAGTAGATTAATATCCGAGTCTGTCAATCAGACTGTTAATTACAGTGTTACATTATTTATCGTAATTCAATATCAGAGCTATAGCTCTGCTATGACAACTAAATACATATCTGATTTGATAAACACTGTAGATTGTGTATTTTCAGATAGGACGGTGTGTTTATTCACTTAACTTTTATTCATTAGTTTAACCCCCCTCTCATATTATTAACATTTTATTATATACTCGCTATATATGAATGAATGGTTTTGTACTCTTTTGCATGTTTTCTTACTGATTACATTGTTTTGAGTTAAAAAAATAAACAACAACAACAAAAATCATAATTGCATGTTTTTTTTTAAGTATATAATTTGCTCTTTTTAATTTGTGTTTCACCAATATTAAACTTCTGAAACTAAATTTGAGTCAAAGTTTAAATAATTTTGTGTTTTTTCATAATTATATTATTTTTTAAATACCTGTATGGTTTTTATTATGTTTTTAGTTTTAAATAAATGAGTAAATTTTTGATATTTTAGTACTTTAAATGAAAATGAGAAATTGTTGCCTTGGCATCTAGCTGAAATAATACTTAATTACAATAATATAAAATACATTTTAAAATTTATTTATATTTTATTTCAAGTTTTTTTTATAGTTTGTTAATAATAACCCTGTTCAATTTTCAGCAAACATATATACTGATAAAATGCAATGCAACTTTGAATAAAAGCATAATCTTATCAATGACAATCAATGAAATTCATCTTCTATTTAAAATAATGATAATCCAATCTTAATATTCACCAACACCAATTAATAGATTAATATTTTCAATTCATATAATAAATTCACTTTTTCAGTCTTAAATTTACAATCAGTTTTAAATAATCCATACAAACATAAAATGTTTAATTAGTGTTTAATTTTCAAGTATTGATGGTATATTCATTAATAAGTTCATAATGGAGAATGAATGCAATAATTTGAGGCACAAACTTATAGAAGAAGGTTAGTCTTCTATACTGGTGATAAAGTGCAAAATTAGTTTTTCACTCCCACAAATCTGCTCTTAATCCAGCAGGAGATGAGGATTCTGGGAAGTGAGGAGGCGATATATACGGCCAGCGAGCTCAGGACCAACACGCCTCTCTTTGGCTCCGCCCACCACAGCGAGATCAGCCAATAGTCTGCGTCGCTCCTCCTCAGACGGCAGCTCCTCATAGGCCTGTTGGAGCAGACGAGAGTGAGAGCATATAAAGAGCTAGTTCAGTGAGAGTCTGAACACGCGTCACCTGCAGCAGGAGGGAAGGAGAGGGGTAGACGCTCGTCACGGCTTTGGCCAGAGCTGGACTGACGCGGTTCAGCTGCTGGATCTGACGTGTCCACACCTGAGCGAGACCGCGGCCGTCTCTGTCCACTCGCACACCTGCCGACCACGAGCCGTCCATGCAGAACCCCAGATCAGGGTCACCACACAACGCCCTGAGAACAAAACACCCGGAGCTATTTTTGCAAAAGAATAGTGTCTTCTGCATAATGAGCAGTTAATAATACTATACAGCGGTTAGATCACCCAAAAATTCTGCTAAAGCTTTACTCACCCTCAGGCCATCCAAGATGAGTTTGTTTCATCATCAGAACAAATTTGGAGAAATTTAGCATTCTGTCACTTGCTCAGCAATGGATGCTCTGCAGTGAATGGGTGCCATCAGAATGAGATTCCAAACAGCTGATAAAGCAGCTTTTCACTTCACAAGATGTTAACTGATGGACTGGAGTGGTGTGGATTATTGTGATGTTTTTATCAGCTGTTTGGACTCTCATTCTGACGCCACCCATTCACTGCAGAGCATCCATTGCTGAGCGAGTGATGGAATGCTACATTTCTCCAAATCTGATGAAGAAACAAACTCATCCTAATCTTGGATGGCCTGAGGGTGCGTACATTTCAGCAAGTTTTCATTTTTGGGTGAACTATTCCTCTAATAACAATTTACATTTAGACATTTAGCAGAAGCATAAATAATTTGTACCCTAAATTTGTAAACCCAGACATTTTGAATGATTAATTTTTTTGTATGATTAAAAAACTCACTTGTAAGGTCTCTTGGATAAAGCTTTGGTAACTGCAACCACATGATCGGTCACTTCCTGCCAGCCGAACAGGAAGTTCACCGACACATTCCAGTAGAGCTGGAGGTGAACCAGCAGCTGCCCATCACAGAAACAAGACATGATTACTGGAAGCTTACATTACTGAAAAACTACAAGTGTGAGGATGGATTTATCTGACCCCTTCTGTGTCCAGATGATGCTGATTGAGGTGGAAGTCAAAATCATCTTCATCCCCAGATCCTGATCTGTACACACACATGAACTTACAGCAGTCCATTCAATAGCCTCTTTATTGTGAAATCATGTAACATGAATAATAAGCTGATTTGAGAGAAGACGTGTGTACCGTTGCTGATGACTGATCACTAGAATTGTGACAAATTTCCTCGAAGTTTTGTTCAAGTATTTATAGAGATGCTGCAACAGAGACTCCGCCTCCTCGTACACATCACCAATGGGAGCCTAGAATGACAAAGAAACTATATTATAATCAATTATATAAATTGAATTATAATAGAAATACACAAGTATATGTATATATTCATATTATTATAAATTTAACAACAATAATATTGTAACTAACATGTATACAAAATGTTATATTAATTGAAATAAAATATTAAATTAGCATAATTTATGTGTGTTATACATTATAACAATAATTTTAACTATTTAATTTATAATTAATATGATAATAATCATTAAATAAAATAACAATAATATAAATATTATTTATAATTAAAATATAATAATGTACCATTAATGTTAATTATATAATATTACACTATATTATAAATACTATAATATATGCATATGTTTAATGACTGACCGACTGATTGGTCACAGTTTTATGTGACATAACCATGTCCTCAAACTCATTATGGGAGATCACCATCAGGACCTGATCTTCTTCAATCACTCCATTTTTAGCTTCATCTTCAGTCTGCACATAAAGAACAAACACTTTCTGAGACATTCATGAGCACGTAAACTTCTGCTGATGTTACCACAATAATAATAATACAGCTTTTCGCCTCCGCTGTACCGCTAATGGACAGGTAAAGTTAGTAGCAACTTTACTAGTAGAGCCTGACCGATATGGGTTTTTTGGGGCCGATACCGATATTAGGGAATAAAAAAAGGCAGATACCGATATATCGGCCGATATTTTTTGTGTATATTATAGTACAGTACCAGTCAAAAGTTTGGACACTTTCCCATTCGTGTGTCCAAACATTTGACTGGTACTATATATAGAATACAGTATATACATAAACAGAATATATATACATAAACACATTTTTTGCAATGATCACTCAAATGTGGTGATCAAACACTTATAATGACGTGACAGAGATATGTAATGGAGGCAGGGCATTTAATAATTTAACAATAAACTATCCAAAATGAGTCTGACATCAGTGCACTGAACAGTAAAGTTGAAGTTTATTCAACTTTAATTCAATTCAATTCCATTCAACTTTATTCTGTTGAAGTTTTTCACTTCGGAACATTCATTCATGAATTTGCGCTACTGTCTTCACACACAGACG